>NC_079397.1:11951012-12251012 GCF_029220125.1 Pseudoliparis swirei | reverse complement strand
TGATGGGAGGAGGAGGAGGAGGAGGAGGAGGAGGAGGGCGAGACTTTGTGTTATGGGTTATGGAGAAAGGGAGGAGGTGGTGGTGGTGGGGGGGTTAAAGGACTTATTGATGGCTCTGGTTCTCTCGCTCTGGTTCTTTCCCTTCACTGTTGCACAATCCTATCTTTATTTTTCTTTCTTTCTTAACCTTTTCCCTCCTCTGCCGTTTCATTCCCCCCCCCACCTATCATCTTGGCCAGGCCACTTGGCCAATTGGTGAGTATGGTAATTGGCTAGAGGCCGATAACAACTGATAAGTCCTCTTGTCAGGGCACTGAGAGCTTGAATGGCATTTTTACAGAGCGCCGTAAACAAGGGAAACTGTAAAGCTGACGAATGGATCGGCCCTGTGTGATTTTAATGTACACAGTGTGTGCAAATAGGCGTACTTACCTCTGTAACAATGCTGTGTAGTTGTGTGTACAAACGTCATGTTTACCTTTTGTGGGGTGGAGACACGAGGGGTTGGGGGGGGGGGGCAGAGGAGTGTCACTCTGCCCACATGAAGGGCTTTTCATCCCGGGCTTATCAGAGCCAACGCAGGGAGAGATCGTTGGCCGGTGGAGCGAAACGCCAACTGTTCCCGGACCCGTCTTGCCCTGACTTTGTGACCCCCCCCCCCCCACACACACACACACACACACACGGCAAGAACGTGTTTTCTTACAGCCAGGCAGACCGAGATACACAAAGAATTCCGGTCACTCACACACACACACAAACACACACACACACTCACAGGAAAAATCTAAAATATCACCTCAATCCATTCCAATTGTTCCCATATTTCGTATATAACCAGCAACCAGGGCCAACGACACCAGGGTGCTTTTCCCCGGGATAACCTGACACTGAAAAATCACAGATTTCCTGTTTCCAGTTTGGCCGGCGACCGGGAGACGTGCGACTCCCAGCGCCGGTGGCGAGGCCATATGCACCTCTAAATCATGCAGTATTACCAGCACGCTGTGCTCCGAAGATCGACTATAACCATGATGGAAGACACCAGATGATCTGTGCTCAATAGCAGAGTTCATTTACATAATGCTGCGTTCATGTTTTTAGTGGGGAAGAGCCATTACCCCAAGTTAATCTTTTAGCACCACTAAGCTTTAGAAAGTGTGAGCGTGAATGTTTTTTTCTCCTTTTTTTGCATTAAAGCACATAAAATAATGCAAATTCAACGGATTTAAATGCAAGCAACAATGTATGTTTTGAGAAACGTGTTACATTTTATGACATGCAGTACAAAACTGGAAAGGTCAAACTCACTGACCCGCACACGCAGACAGACACGTTGTTGGGAAGACAAATACAGGCAAAAAGGGAAAGGTCACTTCATTCTATACTTTCTGAAAAAGCTCAAAATCCCATCAAAGAGACAGGGAGTTAGGACCAGTGTTGTGCCTCCCTGGTAAGAAGCCAGCTGATGAATGAGATGATACCACCACCATCCATCCCGTGTTGGTCTTCTGCAGCACGTTTTATAACCTCAAAACATCACTCAGATGAGATCTGGGAGCAGAAGATTATATTGAATGTGCCAAATACGAGATTGGGAGCATTTTCGAATTGACTTCTCACTTTTCTATCCCAGGGATAACCATGCTGTAGTTGCATGATGACTCTGTTCATTACGCGCTTCCCCAACAACCTCTCAGGCTGATGTACCCGATAGCACCGACACATTTCACATCCTTATCTGGATGAAGTCTAAGGTGACCATATGGAGGTGACGGCTGCGTGGCTCTTACCACAGCGTCCCCTGCTCTGTGTGGCACTCGCTGGACACCATAGGTGGCGGCGGGAGGCGGGATGAACGGGGTGACTGTCTAGCCCCCTTCATGCTGTCCAACAGGCTGGACATGTGGCACGGCATCTGTGTCCGGAGGACAGGCTCACACCAAATATTGGCCTGGCTGGGACACAACCATACACAAGAGGAATCAAACTTAAAAAGGTGATCCCCTTGTGCCTGTGGTTTATGGTAAAGAAGTATACTACTTAAATAGAGGGATGAGAGAGCAGGTACAAAAAAAACGATGCGATACGTCACAATAATACAGAGATATTGTGTCCTATTGGGCATGAAATGTGTTAGCTTTAGTCCTCTTCATCAAGTTCAATATGCGCATGTATCGTTTCTGATGAATCCCTTGTGCATGGGTTCGGCATTTTTATTTAAATCCCAATAACAATGGTTAATGGTAAATGGGCTTGTACTTGTTAAGCCCCTTTTATAGTCTCCTGACCACTACAGCGCTCTAAGAGTACATTCACACACTGATGGCAGAGGCTGCCATGCAAGGTGCCACCTGCCATCAGGACTCGAATAGCCTGCGGGAGCCATTTGGTGTTCAGCATCTTGCCCAAGGACACATCGACATGGAGCCGGGGATCGAACCGCCGGCCCACTGATGGAAGGACAGTAAGAACACAAAAAATGTTGACCGATGACCTTACGAATAAGACACAAAATGGAATGCACCAGTCTAAAATGCTCTCAACAAGCCATGCCTATCGCTTAGTAACGCTCATAATTAATCAGGACTTATTTTATGGAAAATAAACATTACTATTCATTAGCAGAAATGCAGAGGAGGGTGACACGCAGAGCCGTGAGTGGCTGGTGTATTGTTGTGTGATGCAATAGTGTTGATTTTGGTATAACTAAAAAGGACAAAACAAATGTGTCCAGTGAGGCTCTGAAGGCCAGAGGCTGTGGGACAATTTAACACAGCCACAAGCAAAATACGTGGAATAGCAATTACTAAAGCCAGGATGGGGCCCCGCGGTGTGAGCGACATACACACGCACACACACACACACACACACAGACAAATGAAGCGTTGAATGTAAATGGTCGGAAGGAAGTCATAACTCTCTCAGTGGCCGCCGGGCAGCAGGGGTGTTGCAGCCGGCGGTCCTGTCAGAATGCTGCAGCTGTGTGAACAGAGATAGCCACTGTGGTGTGGGAGGAGCCAGCGAAGGCCTGCGGGCTGATAACTGGAATTGGCCTCTGAAATGCTCTGTTACTTTTTTTTTCAAATGGAAGGTGCTGAACAGGTCTTTTCCAATCACTATACATCTTTTTTTATTTTTATGAATAGCTGCAATCCATTTCGTCATAGTTTCATCCACAAAAGACATGTACCATCTGAAAGGAAAAATCTCCCTAAAGGAGAACTGAAGCTGGCATTGGCCGCTACAAATCAGCTGCCGCTGGGGCGTCATAATGAATCCTACTGCTTTTTTGGGCAAGTTCTAGGCCCTGAATAATGGATTATCCTATCCATAACTACTCAAAGCCAACGCCTAATTCCAACCAATCAGCTCTGTCACAACCAGCTACGCACAGCGGGTCTTGCCGAGTGGACCATGCCGGTGCTAGTCGGTGGCGATAGCGCCACAAGCTTTCTCAAAGTCAAAGTCAAAGTCATCTCTGCGGTCACTTCTTCCATTTGTGCAAAGATACAGAATATCTGAAAGTAGATTTCTCTCTTGTCCAACAAAAATCCACAGGACCATAGGTCAAGGTACTTGTTTATCATGTCTTACGTATGATTTACCCCGTTTAACTTTAGATGCCAACCTTGTCAAAGCCCTTTGGATTTCTTTTCTCCCCTGCACACATTTTTGTGTCTTTTAATAATGTTACATTTGTACCGTTTTTCTTTTATTGTGCGAATAAATACATAAACCTGATTGTAGTCATTGTAGATTGTATTCTAACAGAAGATTCATTTCCTTGTATGATTTTAAAATGACATTAAACATCCTTACATTACCTATATTTTCCATTCACTCATCGAGCCAATGATCTTGCTCACTGCTTGTTCGCGCTCCACTTTTGGATTCTGTGTCGGCACCGTCGAGGCGGTTTTCTATTGGGCAGCAGTGTTGTGAAACATTTGCACTGATTTACTTTGAGCACCTGGGAGAATCATTGTTCAATGCTGGTGTGACCCTGGCCTTGAAATAGAATTTCCTTTAAGCCGCTCTAAAAATTCTGTCTCCTCAAACTGTCTCCCAAAGGCGGAAGTCAAAGCATCGAGACTTGAACTGATGATGCATCGGACGTGTACACACACACACACACACACACACACACACTTTCCATCCCTGCCTCAGCAACACTATCAGCATCCATTGCTGCTTCACTGGTATAATGAGCAGGTGGTGTCCTATCGCGTTGCGCCGTTGAAAGTACAAAAGAATAAAAACACGTCGAGTATCTGTAGTGATGTGGCGGCGTGTGCCAAAGTAAAGTGAGAGAGGGGAGAAACAGATCGCTGGGAGAGAAAAAGACAGAGGGGGGGAGAAAGTGTAATGAAGGTTATGGAGAAGGAGAAAGTATAGAAGGGTGAGAAGAAGAAATGAGTCTGGAATGATAAAAGGAAGGAGGCAGAGGGATTGTTGAGGAGTCTCTCTGGATTTGTGGAATCCCCACAGCCTCCACTTCTGGGACAAAGTCACACTGACACACTTACTGAGCTCTCTCTCTCTCTCTTTTTCATTCTTTCTTTCTTTTGCACTGGTAATGAGAACTGTAGGTGTTCGCTGACTGTCAGATACTGCAGAGCGATTAACAGTGTGGGTTTGCTCACACAAACACACACATAATATTCTTGGATGTCTGCCACAGTGCCAGGACACCTACAGTGTGATGCGGACATTTGGAGGAAACCAAGGGTCATTTCTATGTTCCCCCCAAAATCACCACGCTTTATGATACAATCATGCATCTGCTACTATGTTACACAACATGAATATTGCGTGAGCTTTGGCTGATATATATATATATATAGGCTATGTTAGATCTATTTAAAGATAAACCAGTAAATACATAACCTATATACAGTATGCAAACTTAAAGGGACAGTTTTGCTGGTACCAGCAAGTAGTCAAGTTATACATGGGATGGTAACACAAGGAAAAACACACCGTTTTTCTCATGGATTTGACAAACAAGATGGTTAACTTCTGAGTTTCTGTGAGGTGACCTTAGGACAGAGCCAATCTAGCCGTGTCCAGCTGATTCCAGGCGTTGTGCTAAACAGCAAGCCAGGCACGTTTGCTCTCGATACATCTTTACTGTACAGACATGACGGTTGTATATGTATAATTGAGTCAGCCACATCCCTTTTACACGTCACAACAATGACTTTTCTATCGCTCTGTGGGTTCACATCTCCCTTTGTTCGAGCCAGTTTACTCAAGTCCCCTCAATGGTCTGAAAGGAGTCGAGCCTCTTCGGGTTTCCTTGAACTAATGGGCTCATTTTCTTGCGCTCCACCCGGGCAGACAACACAGACATCCACCATCTCATTAAGGCGTTGGGGCATTTAGTCAGAGAGCGTAATGAGCTCGAGACTGCATTGCTGTAAGTAACATTCATGGAAAGAGCGTGTAGAGGTTATTGCGGTTGCGGTCATGCATTTCTACGAATGCTGACACTTTTGACACGTCTGCACACATCGGACGGTGGTTTACGATATGATGCTCGTATCATTTACGAAAACCGAGCTGATCACGCTCTTTAAGCTGTATCCAGTTTCTCCACGCTTGTCTGTAACCGCGTAGGATACTAAATGATGAATGAATCCTCGCTGCTGGCCACGCATTCACCCGTACTGTACATCAACAACAGAGGAGACCCGGAGCACGTGTTTCCCCACAATAAGCTGCTGGAGAGAACATGCGCCGACGATTCACCCCGTTCACGGTCACAGATGAAACCGTACATACCATTCAACAGCTTTCCAAAAGCAGTCGGAGAGCGCAAACACACAACAACACCTGAGGTATCTGTTTATCAGTAAATTCACACTTGCTGACACTTCCTATCTAATCAACACATTCCAGCCAAGCCCAGTACAAGACGACGAGTTCAACATTCACCGTTTTACTGCTCGTTATGACAATATGATCATTTGTGGAGAGCATCAGTCAAAAGGTTTCTTGTGTCGGATTTTTGCCAAAATCTTGGAGAAATTCGTTGAATAAAAGTGCCAAATACCAGAGTTATTACTTGCACTAACATCGCAGAGTATTTTTACATGACAGCAGGGGTAAACAAATCAGGCATATCAGGTCAGAGGAGACACACAAAAACAAAAACAAGTCCAGCTCTGACAACAGAGGGGATAAACAGCATAACACATCTGCTGGCTGCTCTTTGAACTGTGTTGCTTCGAGACACAGGCAAGAAGAAATGTGATAAATTCCCCCGGAGCCATGCGCGAGAAAAAGAGCTGAACTTGTACTTACATCTCCTGCTGCTGAGGAGAAATAACTAGCTCCACTCACTTTGATGGAGAGGAATACGCACGCACGCGCACACACACTCAGTCTCTCTGTCTGGCTGCTAGGAAGTAACTAATTGTCCTACATTTCTTTCATCCTTCCCTTTGTTTCCACACTCAGCCTGCACGGTGCCTTTCTCAAAAAATTACTCTTGACTTTGCGCAGTTCCTTTTTGTTATTCTGTCACACTTTCCTGATCAAAATCTCCCAGTGCCATGATCACCATCAACCATCACCATCATCTACTGTCGTTAAAGCTCATCATTGACTTACCTGTGCAATATCATACAGCAGTTTGTAGTGTTCTTCCCGTTTCTGCAAGGTGCACAAATTGCAGCCCATTCTAGTTGTCAGGGAAACTGCGCCGAGTGCCCGCTGGAGAGTGTGCGCTGTCTGCGGTGCGTGTGAGCTCCCCCCCGGGGCAAAACACGCTCGGGCTCCTCTTCCTCGGCTCCCCCACTCCTCTGTCTCATCCGTGTGTCTCACGTGTATCTTCAGAGATCCCCCCCCCCCCCCCCTCTGTGGCTCCGGGCGCTGGAGACACTCTTACGCGCGCGCGCCCACACACGCCCACGTGTGTCAGCTCACCGCTTTAGTAGAGGTTGTGGTTGTAGTTCCTGTAGTGTGTGTGTGTGTGTGTGTGTGTGTGTGTGTGTAGTGTGAAGGGAGGGAGGGACGGGGGACGTTATTCAGTGGTAAGATGAGCAAAAGCACCAGGCTTCTTCTTCTCTTTTCCTCTTTCTTGTCACTCCCTTCTCTCGGTTCTCCCTCGCATGCCTTAATACACTCTCTTCTCCGCCACCTCCTCTCCCAGTGTGAGCAGCACACCGGTGCGCGCACACACTTTTGGTTCACGGAGACACACCTCCTATCCAGTGGCAGGCTGCACGAACATGCCCCGCTCCTACTCCCGGCTCACGAGCAGACCGCGTCCTGATTGGCTGTTTGAGGCAGAAGGGGCGGGGAGAAGAGGGAGGGGCGCAGGTTTTATCTTGGGCTCCTTCAGGATCTGAACATCAGTGTTTGAGCTCGCAGGGAACGTGAAGGACTCATGTGAGGTCCGTGAATCTGTCTGTGTTTGTCACCTGTGTGTACGCACATTTTAAAGACGCATGCACTTTTCTTTTTTACTTTTCAATGCAGGAAGTTCCATTAGAATCAAAAAGCCAAAACAGGAGTTAAAATGCCAACCCTGCAGTTAATCAAGTTACTGAAAGGGCTTTTTGACTGCGGCCCACATTTAACAACTCGATTTGGCATGGAAATCAATCTCATTTGAATTCAATCAGATGGCATTTTGCATCCAGTGGAATGGTTGGAGGGGTGGCCAACATAGATTTACAGTCAGTATGATAGTCACCAAACAGATGCTCCTTCTCTCTCTCTCTCTCTGCCGGCAGTGACACAAGGGCACAGGAAGAAACACAGGCCGGTATTGATTGGCTTCAAATTAGCTTCCAGCCCAACTGGCTCCTCTCCACTGGGGGTGAGTGGACAGAGGGGGGAAGACTCTGGTGCTGAGAGCATATATGTATTGCATCCCTGTTACACTATCAATTATAGTCATTTGACATGGCAAATGTTGTTTGACAGAAATGTAATGCTGCCCAGATTACTTTTATATCAGCATAATGAGCGTTATGCTTACGTTGAGGCACTGGCATGCAGCACTTGGTTAAAGTTAGGTCAAAAGACTTGAATAATAGGACACAATGTGTTCACTTCATTAACATTCATTGTTTAAATTTTCCACCCTGATACTGCATCTATTGTATAATGCTGCATTCTTGGCGAGATAAAATAAAATATCTTTTGAACATATTTGTGGAAAAGAGGGAGGCATTTGAAAAACATGCATTGGGGCTGGTTATGCACCATTCATTATTTAAAACGTCTTGTCTTTTCCAAATTTAAAGATGTTGTAGTGCTGTTTAGTTTGTGTTTCACCGTTTACGCAAGCCAGGCGTACTCTTTCCCACGCATAAAGGACCTTTTGTCAACATGAGAACATCCTGATCTCACAAAACACATGAAATGATGAGCAATATATGTGTTTGTGTTCTAAAAATATGTCATATTCAATTCAGTCTATTTGTATAGCCCAATTTCACAAATTACAAATTTGTCTCGGAGTGCTTTACAATCTGTACACATAGACATCCCTGCCCCAAAACCTCACATCGGATCAGGAAAAACTTCCAAATAACCCTTCAGGGGGAAAAAAAAGGGAAGAAACCTTCAGGAGAGCAACAGAGGAGGATCCCTCTGCAGGATGGACAGGTGCAATAGATGTCATGTGTACAGAAGGACAGATTTAGAGTTAAAATACATTCAATGAATGACAGAGTGTATGAATAGTTCATAGTAGGCATATTCCACAATGGAGACCTCCACGATCCATCAGGCAGATGGAGGTAGAGAGGAGGAGTGGGCGGAGTCTCAACAGGGCAGTGGCGTGGTCGGTAGCATGAAAATATGAAAATGTCAGAATGAATTTTACAAAACAACATGTTTTGTCCTGACGGGAGTTCAATTTGCGAGTGCGGCCTTCGACGTCCGTCACAAAGAGAAGCATGGGCGTCGCTTGCTCAATGCTCACCGTGCGTTTTATCAACTCAAGTGTTTATGTTCCATGTCTAAATGTGAGTCATCCGATCTTGACAAGAGGTTAGTGGTTCACACTTTAGTATCATGTTACGATGAAATGCATACATTTTACTGACTAACGGTACTAAATCGAACTTCCAACTGGGCTGCATGACGAATAGCCGTTACCGTTAAGACGATGAGCAGAGAGCACAGATGCGTCATCCTGCTTATCACCAGTCATGCAGGTACAAGGGCCACAGTGGTTCAGTCAAGGACGTCAGAGCAGACCCCGATACAGCCCCCCAGATAACACTTAACCCTTTCTCTCCGCCCACTCTTGTCCCTTTCTGATGAGGTCACCGCTTTCTCTGTCGACCTCTGAAGGCAGCTTCTCAGGGGTGACATCATCAAAAATTAATTTAGGGTTCTCCGATTATTTTCTTTAGTCGCTCCCACTCTTTTTTCAGTGCTGCGTATTGCATTCTGAGTATAGGATTAGATATAACTCTGGACACTGTGATCGTCCATAATCTTGGATTTGCTGTCGGACACAGAGAGCTAAATGTGTCTCCAGAACACACAAAAATATGCACTCTCACCCTCATATACGCGTCAAAAACGTGAAATGTTCCATCATATTCTTTGGACTTTTCGACGAAACGAAAGGAAATCTGGGATGCGAGGCTATTTTTTTTTACAGAAGGTGACATCATTGTGGTCATTTATGGCCTATCACCATTCTTTTTATTATGGTTTATATCACCTACTTTCCATCAACTCGACAATGTCTCCTTCATTTCATCATCCTGTTCTATTGCCTTCGCATGCATGAGACAGCGGACAGATGTCTGGCTTATGTTTTCATATAAAATTGGAGAGACTCGTAGAACTTTAAGAGATGTGGGATTTGAAACCTGCAGAAATTGTGTGGAGAACATTGCACAAACAAAATGCATTTCATCGTCTTTGATGTCTGACAACTGGACTGGCAATGCAGCAGCAGAGTGCTGTCATACCTGTATGCTGAATTAATTCTTTGACAGGTAGTTAACTTTAGGGTGAGGGGCGATGAGGTGGGTTCAAACAGCTGTACCGGTCATTTCATATTTTATGGTAAAGTTCGTCATCTTCCGTCAGTGAAAGGTTAACCAAAAATAGCTTGCTGCAGGGGGAAAGTGTTGCAAAGGAAGCCTGAAACACGGCATTAGCATAATGTCCTATATGGCTGTGATTGAAAGAAAATCGGCCACTCTGCACGTTCCTCTCTGAAAATAGAAACTTGTTACGGAAGCTCTGAGCCATTTCAGTCTTGAATCTACAATAAATCTGAGGAGAAAGTTTGAAAAAGAAAACTCTGAAAAAAGTGAGCGTTTTTGACATTTGGTAATTACGGCTGCGTGAATACCTCAGCGAGATGTTCAAAGGCCACAGTACCCTTGATGACAGGCAGAGCGGTGCGTCATGGGTAGAGAGTGGATCTAATCTTGAACAATGATCACGCATTCGGCCTGAGCTCTGAGGTCTGCCCTGCAGAATACCAACAAACTGCTCTTAAATAAGTTACCAGTGGAAACTTTTCTCTCACGAAGTTGCCTCGAAGCCCCGGACACAGAGCAATGGAAGCACAGGCCGACTGAAAACACCTGCAGGACTCATAAATCTCGGTGTAAAGGCAATCTGATGCAGTGTCCTTTACGATTCGTTTGATCTTGGTTCTTGATGTTAAAAACAGCACCACATTCTACTGCGGAAAAGTCAGAAACAGGACAAGAAGCACATTGTGTACGGTCGTATAAATAGTTTCTGACGTTAACCTTCATTTAGTTGATGCTGAAAAATGATAGACAGCTTTGTCTAGTCCAATGATGGTTTCACTTGCGTCCGTGAAATGGCTATTGTCGTACGATTACACTAATTTCAACCACCTGTGGTGATAAAGTTAGCTCCTAGAGTGACTTTTAGATGTCACGTCATGTCTGGAAAGAGCAATACAAAAGAGCAGCGATTCTGCTGACAGCTGGGCGTCTCAAAGTCAATGGTGTGAGAAGAGCCTGAGGGCGACTCAATAGCCATAACCCATACATTATTTAACACTCTGAACCATTCATCTGGGTAAAACATGATTAGAGTGCTACTTACAGAACACAGCTAAAGGCCGAGGGGAAACGATGCTACGTGATGGTAATTGAAAAGCGGCATCCTTTTCTGTTTTTGGTTCTAGTAATTACATTGTAACTATTCATTACTGTCTAATTACGTTGCAGGAGGCCAGCGTTCAGATCCAATCCTCATAATGACTGTCTGTCCTCCACTCATTGTCTCCTGATCCCAATTGTCGAAAGCGAAACGACTGACTGGGAAAAAAGAAGAGCCCGAGTGACTCCAGTCATTTAATTATCAAATAATGAGGCGAGTTAAAAGAGAAAACAAAAGGCGGTCAAGCCCACGGAAGTAAAGAAAAGACATTCAACAAAACACAGAGGGACCTTTTGTTCATAATGTTCAGACTGCTAGTTGGGCAAAAATCATTCATTAGTGTGTTGTCGTAGAAACAATGTGTTGTAATGTCCAATCTTAGTTATGTCCCCTTTGAGCAGTCGGGCAAAGTGAGGTAGACACATGCACACAAATTCACACATACAGGATACACACAAACAGACAAAGTGTGCGATAATGAAACCGCTCAGAGCGTGGCATCAGACGAACCGGGGCAGCCATTAACACAAGTCCAATCACTGTTGAATCAGTCGCGAACACTTTCTTTGTCACTGCTTCATTGAACACGGCTATTTAGAAAAGCGAATGGAAACATTTCTTGAACCGCTGTGACCGCACACCCAGAGGCTGCGTTTCCCCCTTCCTTGCTCACTATTCAATACAGCAACTTAACCACCACAGTACAGCATGACCGGAGGCAATAAGAGACCCCGACGCTCTCTTTACTCAATAAGCTCGCAGCCAAACTGGCGTCTGACCAGCTGACCTCACACCACGCTCCACGCTGAGCAGGGTCAAGTAGCCCATAAGGATGGAGTTGTCCTCAGGCACTGGGACACAAGTTCAGATTTCTCTCCACAGCTTTTCTTTGACTATTGAGCAGCTTGAATGCACTCGTAAATTCGTAATTAGATTGCGAAGCATGGTAGAGCTTTGTTCAAGTGGAAGGCATTTTACCTTTTTGAAAGAAGCTGCCAATATGATATGAAAACATGATTTCTACGATTAACTTGTGTGAAGTGTAGAACCGGATGTTTTTGTATCTAAAGGTTGTATCTGAATACAAGTACCTGGGAGTACTTTTTGATTCTAATTTGTCTTTCAAATCACAGGTGAAAAAAGTTTGTAATCGGGTAAAATACAATCTATCCAATTTCCGATTCTCGCGCAACTACATGTCAACAGAGGCAGCTAAAACATTCATGCATTCAATGGTTATTTCCCACATGACCTACTGTTTAACAACCTGGTCACATGCTAGTGCCACTACGCTCAAACCATTACAATCATTATACAAGCGGACGCTCAAAACTCTTGATAAAAAAAAAGGTTCTGTCACATCATTGTCCTATACTAAAAAAATACAACTTGCTTAGTTGGGATAACTTGATTAAATATGTGCACGTCTGTCTGATGTTCAAAATCAAACATGGATTGACCTCTCCTCCTCTCAAACAATTTGTCACCACACGAACTGGATATCGGCTCACAAGAGGTGCAGTGAGAGGGGATTGTATCGTCCCTCTCAGGAAAAGTGCTTTCAGTCATGCTGCATTCTCAGTACAAGCAGCAGTTGACTGGAACTACATTCCAGTATCTATCAGAGAGCTACAATCATTCAACTCTTTTAAAGCAGAAACAAAGAAATGGTTCATTACTACCCAGCTCTGTCAGCACTAGACTGTAACGGCTCCTACCTCCTCCATCTGCCCAGGTTGGACTTTCATTTTTTTCTGTCTGTCAGTTGTTGTCTATCTGTCTGTTGTCCGGTCTCTGTATGTCTTGACTTGCTGGTCGGCCGTTTTACTCCACCTGCGTGTCTTCTCTTGTCATTCACCTGTTTGCAGTTATATATCACATTTAGTCTGTAAGCTTTTACGTTGTATCTCTGACATTATGTTTTTATTCTGTCCATTTTAACATTGTTCTCCCTTATTTTATTTGCTTTATCTGTAGATTGTATTTGTAATCTTATGTTTTTAGGTTTGTTCTTAACATCAGCAACATTGGGACTACAGATGAAAAATAGCCTCTTGGCTAACTCTGGCACATTTACTGCAATGTTTTTATCAATGTGCACTGTCCCTTATTAAATAAACCATTAAAAAAAAAAAAAAAAAAAAAAAAACTGGTTCGTACCATATCTACTTTTGGGTGTGGCTCAAGAGCTTTCCCACACTTGGGTTCACCCTGAAGTATACAACAACTATTTGATGGATTACCATGACATTTAGTACAGACATCCAAGGTAACCAGAGGATGAATCGTAACAACTTTCTTGACCCTCTGACTTTTCTTCAAACTTTTCACTAATCCATTGAAATTGCTCATCTGCTTGTTTAACAAAATGCTGTCTAGTGTCATGGTCCCCAGGGGATGAATGCTACTGATTTTAATGACCCACTATCTTCTTCTGGATCATAAACGTGTGTTTATATTTTGGAAGGATTGACTCGAAATTTGGTACAGATGTTGATGAATTTTGGTTAGGAAATATATACTTTGGCCCGTCATTGGCTTTAAGTAATATGACTAAATCCAATAAGCCTCAAATGTAGTGTGTGTTTTGTGCTAATAACGTAATAAACATTAGTATACGAACATTGTCATTTTGAGCATGTTTGCATGCAAATGTTAGCATTCAGCTGGAGCACCGCTGTGCTTAAGTGCATCTTCACAGAGCCGCTACAGCGTGTGTGACTCTTAGTCAACTTAGTAAACTCCTTGTAAACTTGTTGTAAGTCGCTTTGAATAAAAGTGTCTGCAAAATGACATGTAATGTAGTCGTGTTGTGTCTCATTCATTTATACCATGGTTATCATCCATTCCAACAAAAAAAGTGTATCAGAGTTGTTATAACTTAATTACAACATCTAAACCAACTGGAGTTCATCTGTCACACAGCTGAGTCTCAGGTTCCACCCATGAACATCTCATGTGTGCATAAAGGACAGAGAGACATTATCCGTGCCTAGCCTTAGGGTGTAAAAATACACGGATACCCCTTCTGTGCACACACACATTTACACAAGAGTGTTGCCGGACTCGGGGCCTGACCCTGATGTGTTAACCCAATAGCAGAGCTCCAATAAAACTGATTAAAGAAGTCTTCCCCTGCTGCTCCCAGGTCCTGCTTCTGGACTAATGGCACAAGTGGGCCTCTTAATCTTTCCACAACATCTGTGCCAGTATTGAACCATGAGAATGGATGGAGCACCAGGGCTGAGAGTGAGCACCACCAACAACTCCCAGGAGGGAGCAAGATAGACAGAAGAGATAGGTAGATGGACGCAAAGGATATAGACCAATAAATACTTGAGTCTGTCCGTCATATTCTTGTTTTCATTCTTCATCCCATTCATCATCTGAATGCGGTGCACATCATCCTCTCCTCCACTCGATGCAGAGCGATGGAAGAACAAGCCAGCTGTTCCTCCATTGTCCAGTATAGCTTAACAGGATTACAAGTGGGCACAAGGCCAGCCTTACACACACACACACACACACACACACATGTAGACACTTCCATATGAAGACTTAACCTCAAACTTCAAAGAATGATCAAGAAGCACAAGGACGCGCCATACCTCGGCTTAACGGATAAAGGATGGAGCCATGCTTGGCCGAGCATGCAGATATTGTGTCATTGGGGTTTTCAGTGTTAAAAAAAAGAAGGTGTAAATAAAAGAAATACCACATACAAAAAAATGCATTGAATTTTGTTTTTCAACCTTGGTTTCAGTATCATCGCTGCATAATATTGAAGAAGTAAAAGGAAACCTGGGATTTACTAAGTAGCTTGTGCCACCTTGATATTTCTGTCTCTCTTGTAAAGGTAAAGAAACTGCCATTTGGTTTAACACAATATATTATAGTCACAAACAGCACTTACAGGGTTACAAAAAAGGGTATATATAACGTGCTTCAAAGGAAAGGGCCATGTTAACACGTTGATGTTTATGTTTACAATGCTTACGATGTTCACCATTCAGGCTGTTTTCAGTCTAACATTAGCTAATTACCTCTAAACACTAAGTGCAGCTGAGGCTGATGGTCGTTTATAATGCAGGTATTTTGGTCGTGAAATGAAAAAAAACACATTTCGACAGGAGTGTGAGTCTAGATGAGAATTCAGAGCATCATCAAAGTTATTACAATTCATCCTGAGTGGGATATGAGTGTCTGAACCAAATGTCATGGCAATCCATCCATTAGTTGGCGAGACGTTTCACTAAAAAAAAGCATGAATGTCAGTGCCTGAGGAAGAGTCAGTGGATTACCCCGTCATTAGGAATGAATCCTAATGACTTTGAGTACCATGTATATCTTTTCAAAAGTCTTTGTCAAATCATCGAATAGATAAACTCTAGTCAAAATGTAATGTATAGTTACGAGCATTTCTTAGGAGTAATACAGGCGTCTCATTAATTTAGTGTGAATGAGATTAATGTACAATTTAATGGTTATCTCTGATATTAATGCACAAACCTCTTTCATTCACCCCTTTTCTTTCTCTTTGTTCTTTGTTTTGATCTGTATCACTCGCTCAGTTTGGTTTTGAAAAGACCCATTATGCTCTTAATATTGAATAAATACATTAAATTCTGCCTGAAAGGGTCACGTTAAACTTCTTGTCAACCAAGACCTTGACGTGTTAAGCAAAAATAATGTACCCGAATACATTTTTTTATCACTGGGTGGCAAAATATTTCAGTCGTACTCTCTTTCTGTCTCCCACTACTCCTCCTTTTTCATCTTTTGCATGCACATCCTCGGAGAATAACCCTTCCGATTCTTATCAGCGGTGCGGCTGGGTTTAAAAGGGCTTCCCTGTTGTGCACTAATGTGGCCTTAATCTGGCCCCCCACACACAGTGATCAAGTGATGTAAGAGACAGAGCATGTTCGGTCAGAGGACACAAGATTAGTCATAAACCACTGAGCTCGAAGTGGACCCGAGATGTCGCGTGCGTCTCACTTCCTGCTTACAACAGCTGGTTCCCCCTTTCCTGTCTAATCCGAACGGAGGACAAGCTACTGCCTGCCAGGAAGATAAGGAAGTGTTCATTGTCTCCCTGATCCTCCTTGTGTCTGTATATTACGGGGCTTCTTGAGTCAATGTGCCAACTCGAGGTGTGGTCACAGCTAAAGAACACTGGGAACAATGGCTCCTTCTGCACCAGAAACAACAACAAACTCTCTCTCTCTCTCTCTTTTTTCAGTTTGCCTTTTCTTGGTTTCTGGAGAAATGCTCAGATTGAGGCTTACTTTCATTTACTTACACACAAATGTTGAGTCGAGCGCTCTACATGGGGGTCGGAGCCCACATCGAGTTTGTATTTGAATACGATGTGCAGCGAATAAGCACGCGGTATTGATCCAGGGCTCTCTGTGGCTAAGGGTGTGGCCGGCTAACTGGCAGCGGTTGGCCTTACAGTCAATATGCTCAATAAAGTGCAGATCGGAGAACATACGGTCATTTGGCAAATTCCAAGTAACAGATCTATATTGTGTAAATCTATACAGCATGTCTGCAGGGGATTTCTATTACGCAGACATAAATGTTATGTGGACAAATCATTTGTTGAGGTCTTAAATCGCCAGTAATGTGCATTGTTTTAGTTGACATTACAGCTATTTAATTTATTCTGACCTGCGGAATCATTATAATCTTGCCATTCTTCCTTTAGGTGCAATATCTGACCATATTTAGATTTCTTATTCTGAATGCTGTATGTTTGGAAGGTTAACATGTGAAATGTCAATGACGGTAAAAGGTCAAGTGTATTGTATCTTCAGATGGTACGATGGTGTTGTTGGTGAACGAAGCCTTTCAGAAAAGGACAAGCAAAAATGTCTGCATGGTTATTACTGCATCATAACTGTAATAAAATGCCCAGACAAACAAATATAAAGCAGCCCCGCATCACACTGATCTGTTACCTGATCCACAACGCTTTTTATGTTATGTGTTACATCTGTTAGAGAGCCACAGGGCGACTGGGTCGACAAATGTTCCCCCTTGCTGTTGCTTTCTTTTTAGTGCTCACGATATTGCCAGATATTTTGAGTCAGCATGTCTCCAAAAGGATCCACACACAAATAAATGTGATTGGTTGCTTGATTGACTGGGCGTGCTTTGAGCACCCTGCTGGTCCCAATCTTTGCCAAAAGTGACCAATAAAAAATGTACTGTCCCCACGACGGCCATATAACAGAGGGAAAAAATGTTTTATGAGGAGAATTGAATGGGTTCCTTTCATTATGCAAAATATAGTATTTACGTGTGAAAAGAAAACATTTAGATCTTAAAAGCCCAAAATTACCAACATTAGCACTACGCATTCAGTTACAGTTCATGCCTGAAAAGTGATGTTTTATATTTTTGCTTCAGGAGGAATGTCCCATATTTCACAAGACATGCAGTAAAAGCCAAAAATAAAAAAAGACAAAAAACATTGCATAAAAAAGCAAGGTCTTTGTTTTTTAAGTAAGAAATATAATAACATCTGTTTAGCATTGACAGTTAATTTCAAACAATATAGACTTCATGGTTCAAAGCAGACTGAACATAGACACACACTCATAGCACACCCACGCACACAGACACACACACACACACACACAAAGCTCTGACACCAGCTCTGTTATGACCCCAGAGGTCAAAGGGATGCAAGTATCAGATGGCCTGGGTCTTTACAGTGCTAATGAGAATTTGACCCCTTTTTCATAGTTGGTTATTGGGTATTACACACACACACACACACACACAATTATGTTGATCAGTGAGAATATTTTATTGTCTACATTTATTCCATGCCCCCTAACCCTGAATCCAACTCCAACCTGAACCGAAGCCCTAACTTAAAGTCATAATTTAAAGTGAAAGTCTTTAATTTTGCTTCTTAGGCAGAACACCCCCCAGAGCAGGGGAGATGTGCGTCTTGCTGCCATAACTTGTCCACGGGGAGCTGCGGCAGCTGCTCCTCCGACCCGAGCGAGCTGCTGCTGCTTGATTCTGCGGCACAGTGTGACGAAACTAGAGTCAAGGCAGCTCGCTATCGGCAGGCTAAAACTCCCAGGGTTCACGGCTACTGTGACCAGGTCATAACACTATACTTCTCACAAGGATAGAGAAACAATAACATTCACGCGTGAAGTTTACAGCTCTCTTTTAACCTTATAAATCTCTTTGTTTTTTCTAATCCTGCAGCAGCCTTGTCAGTTGTTTATGATCCAATATCAAGCCATTCTTTTTACAACCACCGTGGACAGGGGGAAAGCACAGAAGGTCAGTGTAGGTTTTTATTGGTACATACCAATAGTCAAAGGCATAATGTTGCCAAAAGCAGTCCATAGGACATTAACGGCGTGTTAAAGACATATCAACCTGTCAGGCGACCGATGATTGGTCACATATTTGGGCATTAACACGTGCACAAGATGTGCCATACGTTTTAATCAAATCAATCTAACTTAAAAGTCGGAGGCTGCCTGGCTCTGTTGGGCCGTATTTGTTGCCTCCATCGCTTTGACTTGACACCGTGCTGTGGTTGCCATAGCAACCGTGCAATATGACAGAGCTGATGACAGAGGAGCACTAAGCAAAGATCTGTCACTGAAATAGCCTCATATGGTGCAGCCGTGCCATGATGATGTGTGTACCTGTCTGTGGGTGCACGGGTGAAACAACACACTTCTTCTTCTTCTTCTGCTGCGTCCACAGAAAAGCCAAATCATTTTGGTTTGATTTGACCGGGGAGTTCTCCGAAACCACAAACATGACAAAGAGGCAACGTCAAGTGTGTTTGGACAGTGTGTCATATATTGATGGCAGGCGAATACGGTTCCTCCGTGGAGTGGTACATGACTGAAAGTAACCTGCACGTCTGACATCATGTTTGGGATGCGTCGCGAGTTATTCTTTCACCTTCGCAGAATGGAGAAGGCATTTCTTCATTTCAGAGTTTAAATCTTTACATGTCGCTGATGTCTTTGCGACTGCAACCCTTTATGATTTGGGGAGAACGTCAGAGAAATGAAATCTTGTAATGATGTCCCCCTTTAAATATGCAGCGTAACACAAAAGGCTTTAACTTCAGCTCCTCCAGCAGCGGGCTCCGTCCATCTGGTCCTCTGCATGCCCCGTTGACTTGTCGGTGAGCTTTGCTTTCGTTGTTCTCTGTGCCAGCGGACACAAACAAGAATAGTGAGCAATACTTACCAAATAATCAGGAAAGCAAACAAAATAAGAAAGGAAGTAATTTTTAATTGGCATCATAGATGGAAGAATCATTGATAAATGTTACACAGTAACAGACGGCATGAACGAGCCTCTGTATGTGACGCCCTGGGAATGACAACGAGCCGCATTAGGCATTACGCATTATGTATTAGGCATTAGGGGTTGTTTTCAAATTTCTTTGAACAAATGACATGTGAGTTAAACATTTTTTAAATTCACACCTCATTAAGCATCGTGAACGGATCCTAAGACAGGAGATAGGGATGCATCAGATCCTGTGTTTGTGAAATGCTTTCTGATTCGTCAGTTCAATCTGCGGCTCTCTTGTCATGAAGTAGCACTCTCTTCTCTGTTAACCTTTGCGGGGTCAATTCATCAGAGCGGAGCATAAGGGCATGTTGGGGTCACCCCGTGTCTCAGCGGGGGTCCTCTTCGGTCAAAAAGATCAAAAGGCTTAAAAGGCTTAATCTCATGAGAGGGAAGCTTGTTCAGTGGATCCACGATGGCACAAGGTCAGTAACGTGTCAGAGTTCAGAAGGCACCACTCAACCCTTCATCCTTTCTTTTTCTTCTTCTTCTAAGAGCTGATCAAATCTCACCACGGTTGTCCTCACACATTAGCTTGGGTAAAACTACCAGAATGGTAAGGAGCTGCTGGTCGCAACCCACAGCCATCAATCATACTATTAATAAGACTGTTACTCTACTGTGTTGGTGTGTAAACAATGGTGTGATGCAACACGCTTTCCATACAGTTCCATTATAGCAACTCTGGAAGTGCTCCAAACATATTTCACTTCATCTTTTGACAGTGCAGCTGCAGCACTGTGTGAAGGAATAGCTCTGACTCGCCCCTTTCACTGCTGATATTAACACTATATATATACTACTATATTATTGCAGTGAGAAAAAAGGCTTTTGATTGATTTAGATTATCATGCTTTTTATATGAGGTTTAAAACAGATTGTAAAGAAAAAATTGGAATATCTATGTGAGCAATATGATGCAGGTAATGGAAGAAGAAGAAAAAGGTTTGGCATGTTTTGAAGCAACCAGATAAGAAATTAGTCCAATCACATTGCTGATTATATATGTTATTTGGGTGGTTACTTGATCTGAAAGGCCATGTTTGGGTTTCATGAGAAGTTCAGCTCGGTCTGGGCTCGCAGCATCCATGAGTGTCTTCAAGTGCTGCAGTGGCAACCAAGACCACTCAAAGATTTTAGAGCATAGGATATAAATATGGAGAGCTCTATTAAAGGTACCTGCAGCCAATCATGCCCAACATAGTTATAGCTTGATGTAACAGCCCTTAATGGCTAGGTGCATTCAACAGGCCACTTCTATGGCCTGGTCTCTTCCCCAGCCATTACAACCTCTAATTTTCCAAACATTATGCCTCCATCCATGTCTTTCTCAGGAAAATGTTGCAGCATCATAATGCAACCAAATTGAGAGAGAGAGAGAGAGAGAGAGAGAGAGAGAGAGAGAGAGAGAGAGAGAGAGAGAGGCCGCACATCAAACTGATTTATTTATTATTTATATATGATTATTTATTACTGAAATTGAAAGCCAGTAAATGAAAAGCGATATTTTGTGAAGTGACAATGACAGCAAAAATAATGGAATGCCCGGGCTATTCAATCAAGCAATCAATCAAACTTTATTATAGACTCAAGGTCCAGATACTACAAAACAATTAAATATAATAAAATACTTACAAAAGCACAAAGACCTACCGATGTCATATAAAGAGATAGATGTGCCAATGTCTCCACAGCTGGGACTGGTAGCGTGTAGTACTAAACTTTATGTTTGATCAAATCACGATGATTTCATTTTCTGAGTCATTAACCCGGCAAATATGGCCCTTGATTAAATATGATGTCGTTCACACAATGATTTGAGTACGAGTTGCATCACAGATCTGAGAGCAAACACTTCCAACCAAACAACAGGGCGCGTCGGAGTGGGAATATAATTTAAAGAGACACATGATAGTGGCAGCTGTGGATGTGTCGTTGGTGAAACCTAAAGTACACTCACTGAATCAAAGCGTGATCCCAGACCCGGATCTCCAATAACCTTCAAACCACTTATCTGAATAGTTATAACTTGAAGCAGCCTGTGGACATGGTAACTCCAACCAACTAAAGGTCACTAACCTCAACTTCCTGTTGCAACGTTTCAACAGAAAATACACCATGAGGTTAAAACATATTTTAATAATGACTCGTGGCCATGCTTCAAGTAAACACCCTTCTTAGGTCATGATCAGACAGAGAGCGTTTTGATCATTTGTTTTTCAGGTCACATTTTTTATTATTGTTGCTAGGCAACCACCAAATGAGTGCTAACATTATGCTCTCACAAACATGGGTTGTTCTCCGATGCATTCTGTGGTATTACAGATTGCATTATGTTCTACAATTATATGTTGTTTAGAATTAACAGGGCAGATGCCAAGACTGTAACTTTGAATGTCGTATACTGTATATATTGTATTTGCCCAAAATGCATTTCGAATAACCGGAGTAAATGTACTTATGTGATGAAACACCTATTGGTAACAAATCTATGAAACACAATCATTTCATTTCCGCTCTGTAAGACTGTATAGATATCATCCCATGTTCTGCTTTGAGGTGCTTGAATGATATCTGAACAAAGGATTAGTGCAATAGCAAATGGCTTGACCATTAAAATCATGATTTAGAAGGTTATATGATGTGCTTTAACCTTACTGACCACCATGGCTCACATAATAGCCCGTCTAGGGCGGGTGTGCATGGAAACTATAAAAGAAAAAGTATTGCAGAAAAAGAGAGAAGAGATAGACATAAAGGAGGAGGAGACATAGATATAAAAACAGAGATGGTAAGAAAGAAAGATGGACGGATGAAAAATCCATTGATCAAAAGACAGGGTTGGCTTGTCCCGCTCTGGGTGAGACGAATAGCAGGGACTCTGTCAGTATCAAGTACAGCGTATATATATGGTGTGCCCGTGTCTGCCCGTCATGCTCCCCGGCTTCCAATGCATGACAATTATCTTGCTCCAGACTTTGTAGACAAGAAATAAACAAGGCAACATGAAATGACACCCTGCCAGTGTTGTAGAGAAAAACTTTAGCTGTCAGCTAGCGATTCATGCCAGCAACACTTCTCGAGATTTCCGGATAATTTTATTTAAAAGTTGTAATGTAGGCATCCTACTTGTGCATATTATCTTTTTATAACTAACATCTGAAAATATATATGAGAGCTGTGTGAAAGGTGTTCGGGACTATTTAGCACAATTGTGTTGCCGGGTTCAAAACCACTGAAATGTCGTTTTCAAATCGAAAGAAGTGCTCTATAAAATGTAATAGTCATCATGACTAAATAAGTGACGAGAGTAAATATGTTGAATTCCATTATACAAAACGCTTATTCTATTCAGGGTTGCATGAAGGCTGGAGTCGATCCCAGCTGACAGGGTACGAAGGCAGGGTACATCCAGGATGGGTCGCCATGTTTATCCCATGGCACACATGGAAAAACAACCATTCACACTCACGGGCAAATTCAGAGTCTCCCAATGCACCGAAGCTGCACGTCTTTGAGCTGGAGATCGAGCGCTGGCCCCTCGTGCTGTGAGGTGACGGCGCTGGCCACTCCACCCACGTGCAGCCCTAAAAAAACATCTTTACTGTCATGATTGTTAAGAGTTTAAAAGGGCCATCCACACCGTTTCATTGTCATTAAGTATAATGACAATGAAGGACTAAAAGGGATCTGATTTTTCCTCTCTCCTTTGTAAACCCCAAAAATACATCAGCAACTTTGTTGGCTCGAATCAATAGAATCTCTGTCTCTCTCTCTCTCTCTCTGCACAGCTGGCGAGAGAGAGCCCGCTGTGCAGCGCAGCACGCTTGTGTATTGTTCTTATTCATGTTCTTAATAATAGGAGTACGATAAAAAGCTAAATCCAGTACTTTCTAAATGTTGCATCTGCTGTTTCTGATGAGGATAACTATCAACGTTTTTTCACGTTGGTGCAACCCAAATTGGCTCGTGTTCCCGGTACTCGCCCGATGCAAGATATGAATAATCTGTATTAATTGGTTATCGATCATAAGGGTGCAAAACAGTTTGGTCTTTCTGCAATTCATTTGCCATGTAAAAGGCGACGACTTGTACATTTGGACGGATTTCTATTGGTTGTTAGTGTTTCTATTGTTCCGAAAGTGATATGAACAATATCATATTCAGGGTCTTTACACCACCACGGTCAATGCAAAACCTTTTTGTCCTGCACATGAAGCAGCTGTCAAATATAAAATGTAGCATCTAAAAAAAACCTCAATAACGAATAATAGGGTTGCTCCAATTATTTCCTTCACATGTGTCTAATTTGGATTTATGCCTTTGGTCCGGAGCCTTTGTATCCGTTCACAGGTCATAAACTGGGAGGTCAGATGAACACTGAGGTCACCTCAAAAACACATCACACCCACCCTTTGTGTTCATTATCATCTTTATATGCATAATGTTGCAGGATGTTTTCTTTAAAGTCATACTTTGAAACCTATTTTAATGAACAAACAATTGCAGAGGTCGCATAAGGGAAACCTCTGCGTTGAAAACTCTTCAAAGCTGTAAAAGACTTGGACTGTTTTGCAATTACAAAAGCTTCAAAGGCCACACAGCAGGATATGAGAAATTAGATATTGGATTTTCTGCACCAATAAAAAACAGAAGAGCATAATAAATGGATTTGCTGTAATATTTAATATGTGTTTCTGCTTCACTATATAGGATTTTATATTTTTCCCTTTTAAACTTAGAGCACCCATTTATTCCTCTTATTAGCCAAATAAAAATTGGAGAGGGTAATTTAAGTGGCAACATACATTTCAATTACTGATTCTAATTATCTGCATTTGGTTTCTCCTCCATCTTACAAATAATAAAACAATAAAACAGGCTTCATTACCTTCCTCACATCAGCACCCACCCCCATTTGAATTACACACACTTGTACATGCAGAGACATACCGCATAAATGATATAATCTTACAAATTAATGTAATTATTACAAATATTAAATAAATGAAAGCCATTTGTAAAGAATTATGAGATGCTTCGGCCAATTAAATGACACAGTGGGATTCAGAGGGTTTTTCTCAGTCTCTGATGAGAAGGTAAACTTCACAAACACCATTAAAGAGCTGCCATTGACATTACAGTTTGACAATGTGTTCAAGAAATAGGGCGACATTTTGGGAAATGTGCATATTCACTCTCAATATTTATACTGCTCTGATTTCCCAATTAGCCTATTAGCCCGGCTTAGCCCGAAGACCGGAAATGGGACAAGAGCAAGCCTGGCTCTGTTTCAACGCAGAGTAACAGTGTTCAATTTGTTCTAAACTAAGACTTTTATAATTATATTTTGAGAGTTGAGGTAATAGTTTGACATTCTGGGAACTACATTAGCTTTCCTGCAGTGTTAGATGAGACTCTGTTATCTTAGTTCGGGACAAAGGCTAAAGACAGACTAACACAATTCAGCTGCCAGAAAACTTCTAAAGTTGTTTATATCATTTTAATCTCACATTATTTGTTTTCTATACTTATTAAAAATGTATACAAGTTGCTAGCTTAAGCGGGCGCTTTAAGTGGTGATTTTGTTTTGGTGCTAAGCTAACCAGCTGCTTGCTGTAGCTTAATATTTGGAATGCATATTTCCCAAAATATCAAATTTTTACATTGAACTGCAGTGACTGTCTGCAGAGTATTGTGTGTAAGAGTGTATTAGGATTTTTAAGAGTAATACTATATCTCATTAAAACTCCATTGAGAGATACCAGCATGTCTGATTGTATTGGTTACATATTCCCTATACGTCGGCTGTAATGACTCAAAGTATTAAATAATGTAGCCAAGCACAGTGCACACATATAACTCAAAGGGCAAAATTAATAATGAGTGAACCAAAATACAGATTTCTTTTAACAACATGGCTTTAATGTATTCTCTTGAATAATGTTCCAATATTTGGTCCTCAAGTTAATCTTAAAAGCAATTTCTGGATGTGTTATTCCCTTCACCACATTTTGACAGCACTTAGTAACCTTCAGTCTTTTCCTTAATAATATTGGGATACACTGCAGAAGCACAGTAGACGTGTATTCTTCCTGCATTTATAAGTGTTAGAGTGAACCGTGTTCTGTAAACTCTCATATTCAAATCAATGCTTTACATATCGGGTACGCAGGGTAACTGTTGGTACACAAACACTCAGTGATCGATACCACATCCGGCTGCTGTGTTCAGGGTCTGCAGGTTTGAAGGTTACCTTGTTTGAAGATTCAGCTCTGGAGGTGTGGACGGTGATAGTGATTTGTGTTATATGTTTCGCTGCATCGTTGCAGTGAAGACCTGTTGACCCTTCCGTTCAGCTGCTGATTATCTTTTCTCTGGCAGAGAAAAATATGTTTCTCATTACAAGCATTGGAGATTGATTGGGGTCTTCTTGCTCCAGCGCAGTGTGTCTGATTGGCCTGCGGTGGAGATAATTGCAAGTCTCGTTGTCTGAGGAGCTGGTTCGCAGGCTTGTGAGGCTGGCTGCCCACACTGCAGCCCGGTACTTTCATCCATCTCGGGGTCTTCGGGTCACCGTTTTATTGCTCACTGCACATGCAAATATGCTCCTCTGAAAATCACTTTCTATGTTTTGTTGAGGCAAGGGTTTCAAAAATAACATAATTATAGAATGAAAGGCTGCTTCAATGGCGTGATCGACAACCGCTGTCCGCCCTTTTTCTATTTTAATGCCCACACACTTGCACTTATCTATTCTGTTACTCAATATCATATTATACTTGCCTCTTTTTGTTTTAGAAACAATCTTGACGTAGTGTAGTTTCACTATATTGGTGCACTATAATGGTGCACTATAATGGTGCACTATAATGTCGGACCTGGTCGAGGGATCCGTCTGTTGCTTTTCCTGCGTGCCTTCCTTTGTTTCCACGAAGGACTAAGGAAGAGGGTGTTGTATATTGTACGGATTGTTCAGCCCCTTGGGGCAAATTTGTGATTTGTCGTATTGGACTCCATAAATGAAATTGACTGGACTTGTTTTTGTTCAACATCAGCGAACCCATAACAAGGCATCTGTCTGAATTCCGTCATGTAAGGGAAGCTTTCTCAGAAAATGCCACAGCTTCCTGACGTTTCATTTTTTTCCCCAGGCTTTTTAATCCAGATGCTTCCTCTAATTAAGAACTGTTTCAAAAAGCTCCAGATGCACAACAACGGCTTTGTACCGATCAGCAGCCAAAATGTGATGCATCAGCCATGTGCCATGTAAGATTTTCAGTGACAAGCTCCGCGCAGACAATTTCACAGATTACCCCATTATCTGCAAACAGAAATCTCCAAATTGTGTGACAATGCGTTGGGAAGCAGCAAGATAAAGCAATCTGTGAAGAGTGAAAGATTGTGTTTGCGACACTGTAAATGGGATAAATAACGCCTCTTGTGTATTCTACCGTCTTTTCTCTAAAGCTTTTAACCTTTCAAATATATGGATGAAAGCTGGATCATTCGGCCCAGTCTCTACCGACTGCTAACAACCATAATTACTTTTGGTGACTTGTACCACAAACTCAGATGTGATTGGGGTCATTCTAAAAGGTTAAAGGTCACTAAATAATCACGATGTTCGGCTGGTATTTCTGCATCCTTTTCACTCCAGAAGAGTATTAAAGTCAGTGATAAATAATCAACATTTAGTTCAAATTCAAATTTGATTGCATTACTGCACAACCCAAAAATAAATCAATCAACAAAGCAATCTGTCAAAAGCTTATTGACCATTGGCTTCTATTTATTTTTTAAAGCATACAAATAGGGGTTTAACAGATATGATGTGCTCAACAATTCTATGTCAATGTTAAGTCTTAGATTATAATATCCCAAAACTTCAAGAAGATGAGCACGTTTTGGAAGGCAACATGACTCTAAAAGTGGAAGCTAATGGGGTTTCAAATAAAGAATGAAGATTAGAAAACCGCCAACACCATTGCAACGCTGTACTACTAACTGCCGATGCAACGGGATCTCACGGGGAAACGTAGAAATAACACAACAACCTTTCAGGGCTATTTTGCATGTTGTGCCACGTTCTCCTTGTCGAAACACGTGGTTATAACCGTGAATGAAGAAATCTGTGTGTTATTTATGCCATTTGGTGACATCAGGATGGTGAATATTGACCGAACTTAACAAGTATGTACAGTGTATTAATGAAGTGAATGATAAACAGGTCATAGGTCCGAAGGAAAAACCTTTAAGATCACATGTTTAGATCACTGAGCATACCAATATTAGAGTCTTTTGCATTAAGGCGACAGTAATGTATCACTGTCTGACCCCATTACCCTAAAGACCCTGTGCCACTGCCCTCTGACCTTTCATCATATCCTGACGTTCCTGCACACTGAGGTCACGCCCTCTGTCCATGATTGTCACTCAGCTATTGCATGGAAAGTAAACCATGTACTGGTCACAACCTTCATTCTTTTAGGTTGTTTTGTTATGGTTAAAAGTTGTTGTGAGCGATTGAGAGTTTTTTTTTTGTCCGTATATTTTATTTCTTTTCTTTTCTTTCTGTGGTCATCAGTTCATCCCTTCGAATGCACAGTGTGGTGCCCTGTACATTTTACAGAGAGTGAAAAATGGGCTCAGAAATCAAATCTGACCAAAGGTAGTCTGGACTCGACGGGTGAAGCCTCACTGTGCAAAGGGTTAATGGTTTTTTGAGACAAGGCATTGTACATTTCTGGTTTGTGGGATTTACTCGTCCAGCTCGAGCTGGACAGCAGACAGAGGCGAAAGAGAGGAGACAACAACACGGTGTCGTGTGAACCCAATCATAGAACACGCTCAGAACTTTGAAGCACAGCACACAGTTGGTGGCTTTGTGAGGTGACCCATGAGTGGTCTGGTGTGTTTGAAGAGATTTGTTCCAAAACAAGACATTTTAGTGGAGCTACAATCTCCAAACTACCTGATAGCACAGTATTGAGACAACTCATGGTCAACTCAAGGTCAGGTTGAACATCGGCTTTTGTTTGACAGAAACAGAACACACATGTACACTATGGATAGAGACATTTAGATGGAAATATTGCCAAACTTAAACGGCTTCAACTCAAGTTCTGCATTTCAGAATCAGAATCAGAAACATGTATGAGCTACGTGTGTGCGACACACGAAGAATTTGACTTGGCGGCTGGTCTGTACACACTAGACAGACCAACAAAACAACAACAATCAAAAACAATCAGCAGTCAACATATAAGATCAAATAAATCTGTTTTTCCATTTTATTTCAAGTTACATGGAAAACAAATGTGTCCTTGTGAAGTGTCCAAAATACATTAAATCTCTACTACACTTCACAGATCTAAAAAAGTCTTTGACAATTTGCTTCATACAATCTTTTATACAAACAAATTGATACAAAGTAGAACTGTATATCACTCGTCAAAGAAAAGGCTTATTTAAAGGCTTACCCCTTCAAACAGATATCAGCAACTAATCTGCTCCCACACAGGAGCTCTGGTGACATTAGCAGGGAGCGAGCTAATTTGAGTCATGTTGGGGAACAAAGGAAAGAGGGCCTTCGCTGTGTCATCCGTCAACGACTAATGCAAGCCTGTGAAATAATTTCTACTGGGAATTGACAGGACATGGTTCTTTACATTAAGGTGATGTCATGCTCGTCAAACCCGTCAGAGCGTTTCCTCTATTCATCCGTCTTCTCCATCTTCTCCAATAGTAATGGAGCGCTGGCAATCTCGCACGTTTTTTTTTCAACGTGGCTAAATTTGAGAAGTTTGGGGATAACATTTAAATAAAAGCTGCTTTAGTTCATATTTCTCTATCAGCAGTGGGTAGAATGACTGTGTACAATGTTCAAAGAGTTGCTCCTCCTGAGAAGAGCATTATCATCCCATCAGCATCGTTTCGCTCATTGTTTTGGTTTTACTGGTTCACAACTTACTCCCTTAAACTAATGCTTTGGTTCACTTTAACCAATCTCATCAACCTTGTTTCCAGACACAGTTGGCAGTGAGTGTTGGACTTCAATCTTTATCAGCTGACCAGAAACATAACTCTAAATCAATGCTATTGAAGCTGTATGCGTGTAAAAGGCAACTCTTAGCTACTTTATTAACCACTTTGGTTTTCGAGGTGTGACCTGGAAATCACTTCCAATGTCGCCCTTCTCCTTCGTCTGTACCAGAAATTACATTTTCACTTCTCTGGATTTTAAATAAATAAGACAAAAATAAATAATCGTATTCCAGTCATTTTACTTGTTAAGAAAATATACTGTACTGAGAGTGATTACAAGAAGAGCGACGACTCATTTTGCCAAGGTGCTTTTAACCTTATCGACTTGATCATTGTGAATACTGGAGGCTTTGTTGTAATGTTGTGACATTATGCTAATTGTGTTGTTTCCAAATAGCCACATTTTAATAATAATTACAAGAATACTTTGTATTTATTGTTGTTTTAAAATAACATCAAGTTTTGAGACAACCATAGTTTTTGTAGTGTATAAAGCAACATTTAGTCAGACCCCCCCCCCCCCCCACCGCCTTCCGCTGAGTTCTCTTCTATAGGTCGTGATTTAACTTTCTTCACCTTATGCAGCCCATCCCTCACAACGACAAGCATAAACAGAGCACAGATGTTTCTACAACCAGTTTGCGGGGGTGTCATTAAATCAGTGACATTATTGCATGGTGGGAGCACAGTAAGCATCCTCATGTGGAGTGAAACTGGCAGTCCCATCTTGGAGGCTGGTATAGGAACTTACTAAAAAGCAAACCGAGCATCTGCTATGGTGTTCATTTTAGCACCCAACTGTGGCACCGTCTGCAGCCGAACTCCCCTGAGGCTCCTACAACTGACAGATGGCAGCAAAGGAATCACTCCATTTCCGCGTGTGTGTGTTTATGTGCCCGCCTGTGTGTGTGTACCGTGTTGTCTGCACATGCGTGTAAACAAATGTGTGTACTTGCGTTTCTATCCCTATGTTGTCTATTTGACAAACGGTCCCTGTGAAGCTGAAATGTCTCTGCTTTGATGAGCGCCTGATTTTCTCCAGGTGTTCACAGAGTTAAAATGCCACCTCAGGAGTGCAGACTGAGCTGAAGCTCGGAGATAAACACCATTGAACTGTGACTGGAAACAGATGTTTGCTTTGATGGTTTGGGAGTATTATCATGGATTGTGAAGCCATGAACATTGCATATTTACGAAATGCTTTTGTGTCAAAAGAACATGCAACATATATGAAATATATATTTTTTATTTCAATTCAATATTATTTTCACATTCAGTTCGAATGATAAACTACACCAGCTTCCTCTCAGTGGCAGGTGGACCGTTTTTCAGATTTCACCAAGGAGAAAGGACATTAGTAAAACTGCAAATTGTGTCTTTCAGCAGCGACCTAGAGCCATAATCATCAGCATTTTTCACTTACATGACATAATTTGATTCCTTTCTTGCTCTTGCCAAGGACCGGTCATTAAAAATGCATCTATCTCAATTAAAGTACACATTAACTCTTCACAACACAAGACATTTACTCCTTTAGTATTTAGTACGTGTGTGGGTGAGGCTTCACAAATGTTCATCACAGGTGTCTTACATGTTGTTTTTATGAGGTTGTATGTGAACTAAGACACTAAACTGATTGCAGGCTAATGTTAAGGTCAATTTACTAGTCATAGGGAATACTACACAGCCTGTGGAAACAATGTATAATATCATTTTAATTTGTCCATTACTTTGTTTTTTGTCTAAATACCAGAACAACAAATGACTAATTTCCCATCAGCTTCAGCTTTATAATTTATGTTTCGTGCTTATTTGTAAAAGTTTACTTGCTCACACACACAAAACTAAGATAATAAACGACATGGCTGCTAAACATTTGCATGTTAGCTTCGTCCCTGTGAGTGTGTTAGCATATTGATGATAGTATTTGGCATTAGCGGTATAGCCTCACATAACTGCTTGCATAGACTGTAGAGAGCACCTTGTATGTGTGGGACTATAGGACATTAGTCTCGTAAGGAAGTACAGAAGTTTAATAAAATCCTGTGAAATGATGCCCAATACCTTCAAAAGGACTTGGCCCTCCGGAGGCATTGCCATATGTGTTCTGTTCGATTTTGCAGAACCTTTACAATACAACCATAATACTTGCACATTACATTTATCAGCCTAAGCAGGGCATCACAACTGTTTGTTATCAGTGTCACAGACTCACACAAACAAGGGGGACCATTGTTAAAGCTCACAATGTCAAACGTTTGTTACAATGTGGCCCGCTCAGCGAAGTCATCATTTAAACGGGGCTGACATATTTACTGCGGTGTTGTTTTTTCATTGCAAATAACATTTTATGACTGACAAAGGATAAAATGTCTTGTTAAGATGGGCAGTGTCTGCTGCGTGCAGATTTGTGTCATCCTGGATCTGCGACCTTACTCAACAGCACGCCACCAGTGACTGTTTGTGTGAGAGCTGTATTGACGATATAGAGTCTCACACCAGCCTCTGTGTGAGTATTTTCATGTGCTATATAGTTTGTTGTAAGAGAAAAAAGGCAAAATTCCCCCAAATAATTGCCTTTAATCCGACAAAGGACTGTGCAACACACTCAGATACAGATGCAAAGACAAAACGCAGACACGCACCACAGCGGGCCCATATTGCTCTACATCTGTTCCCACTTCAGATTCTGATAAAAACAAATGTTGTTTGACAAAGACATATGAAGTTGACATTTTCACAGTAGCTCACAGACAGACGTTTTTTTCAGCATAACAAGGAGGATTTGAACAGGGTATTTTTATGGGGTGTAGCTCAGCCATCGTACTTTAATTCTATAGAGGTTTTTCAGAACTTTAACTTTAAGTTGACTTTCATGTCATCTCCTCCCTGTTGGAGAAATCTTCCCTGTGAATAGGGAATGTGTGATGAGTCCCACCGTTATTCTGAGGGTGTGTGGAGGGATGAAGGAGGCGATTGTTGCCTCAAGGGCACTGAGTGATGCCGCACCATTTTCGCGGTGTCTGTCTTCTTTCCCTCTCTCAGTATCTATATTAAGTTGTTTTCTTTTTTTCTTAACAGCTTGTTGTTTCTTGCCTCTCTCTCTGCTTCCCTCTCTCCAGCCTTTCTTTCCTGAAAGAAAAGGTATCACATTCCTCTTGCATAAGGCTGACATCCATCCTTCACTGCATAGCCTCCTCCCGTGTGACAGCTGAGAATGCACTTCGCTAATGGCCGAAGCTCTTCTTTCCTGTCTACTCCAGATACAAGGGCAGCTTTTTAGCTGAGCAGATATCCAACAGGACAAAAATAGACATGCATATTAGCCATTGAACATGTAGGCTTACATTCGTATTGATCTTACTCTAGAAATGTAGATTATTCAACAGCATAGAGCTTCAAGAACATGGAGAACAATACGTATCTTGACAATCTTTCCTTGAAATGTTCTTTTTCACGTGATAATATAATTTAACAACTAAATACTTTGCATGATCAGTAAATCACTTCCAATGTCGCCCTTCTCCTTCGTGTGTACCAGAAATTACATTTTCCCTTCGATGAATTTTAAATAAATGAGACAAATAAATAATCTTATACAGGTAATTTGACTTGTTAAGAAAATATACTGTGCTGAGAGTGATGACTCATTTGGCCAGTGTGCTTTTAACCTGATTGACTAGATCATTGTGAATACTGGAGACTGATTCTGAGCAATTAGAGGCACAGACTACCGTGTACTGCTTCATCCTCTTCAGTCATTTAAGGATGGATGAAAACAGATCAAGGCTCTCCTTGATCTGTTTTCATCCATCTGTTTTCATCCATCCTTAAATGACTGAAGAGGATGAAGTGATAAGAAGTCATATACGCTCTGCAGGTCCCCCAAAGTCTGCAGCCAGGCCCGTGGCTCTGTGAGACTGTTCTTTGAGCTAAATGCTCTCAGTGACAATGCTTAGCAGGTATGATGTTTACTATGATCACCTTCTAAGTATTGTGTGTGAGCATGCAAGTATACAGCTGAGATGCAGGTATGCTCTCATGTACTGGATGAATTCAAATGTGGACCGATACATGGTCTTGGAACCATGAATGCCTTTACAAGATTCTGTGCCGATTCATAAGTTAAAAACGTTGACCTGTTGGTGACGCCAGATGCAAGGTGAGAGAAAGTAATTAGGGTTCAACCTCTGGGGACCATTGATCTACCAAATGACATGGCGATTCTTCAATAGTTGTGGAGACTAGATTTCACTAAAACCCCAACATGTCATCCTGCTGGGGAGAAGGCAAGTGATCACTAAAGTGATTATAAATGACCACCTGTGAAACATGAATATCTGTATTATTTCATGGTGATCCATCCAATAGTCGCCATTGGTATATTTCAGTCTGGACTTTCATTGCCATCGTAGAGTCATACCGTTACTGTGGCTGAAAAACATAGGTGGAAATGTCCCCACTTTATAAAAGAGAGAAAAATAATGTTCTCTTCCACCATATACACCATTGTTTCTGTTTCAGGTAAGTGAAATATCCGATCCAGATCTTGGAATAAAAGTACCCCAGCTGTTGAATGTGCCCTTGTAATTTCTGTTTACCAACACGCCTACAGAAGTCCAACAATGACAGCTGTTGTGGCATCTTTTGTGTGGACTGCCCATTTCCCAATTCAGCAATCACACTGAATGAACATCCCCTAAACTAAAGCTGAAAAGCTATTTAATGCAATAAAGGTCCCTGGCTCTGTAGACATACTGCTGTTAATCTTTAATTGGACTCAAAGAGAATTGAAAACTGTGTTTCTGGCATCAACGATACGAAGCGTCAGGTCTGCCAGCACAAGACAGAGAGGAAGAGAAAGGATTTGCCGAAGCAGACTAGGAGGTCTGGTTACAGGGAGACTGCAAATCTGGCAGGGGGCTGATGAGTCACACACAACCAAGGCACACAATATCACAACGTGTCTGTTGTGATTTCTGAATTTGGACAGCACTGTCAGTTACTGGGTAGGACCTGGGGAATATTTCCACAATGAAGTTTCCCAATTTAGCCAATGGACAGGAAAAACCTTTTCTGTGAGAGTATACAAAGCTCAGTAAGCAATCAATTCCCCTCCAGTGCCACACAATACAGCTAAAATGGTTCCCTTCAGCCTCAAGGTGCACCTTATTTTTGCTCACTAATAGTGAGAGTGCATCTACATCAACTATCAGCCTGACAAGTAGGCTACCACCACCAGACAGAGGGATATGTGGAGTGAGCTATTCTTCACAGGGTAAACAGGCTCATAAACTATCCATAGAAGAGGCAATTACTTCCTGATCTGACATTGCAACCCATTTCAGCCAATCGAACAGCGGGAGGGGCCTCCAACCGCGCTCCTTCAGGCTGCTAACCATGTTAGCTGCGCTGCTAACACAGGCCAGCTCCGCCATGCCAAATTGGTCCGGGAGATTTAGTGTGGCTCTTTCTCAACCCCGGGAGCCATCTGACGTTGCTCCATAGGCTACTGCGTTCTGTGGGGGCAGCAGGAGTGTGGCTAACTAGCTAGCAAGCCAGGGGGCCCTGCCAAATGTGTGTCATTTATGAGCCAGTGCAAAGGCTAATGCAGGCGGCTTTGCATATGTCCTGGTTTGATTCTTTGCTGGCTTCATTTTTTTATCCCTCCCACCATTGGCGCCTATAGTATTCATATCATTGACAAAATGTGAACTTCTCTATTTAAATGTGCGGTTGTGCAAAAACACAGCAACTATATGGATAATTCAGAGAATGATAAGGGGTTGAGAATATTTGATGAAAAAGAAATGCAATGGGTGTTGAGCGGTGGGAAATCACACAGGATGAACCTGCTTTGAGCACCAAGGGATCCAGTTCTATTATTAAATCCATGTATGTGCCTGTCACCATCACAGGACCAACCTGACAGCCAGAGAGCGTCTTCTGATCAAATGGAAAGCAGCAAAGGGAATACCTAATACGTAAATAATCAGCTGCATTCCACTGCACCATGTGAGTTTATCCACTGTACCTGACACCTGGGATTAGTACCTGCTGTCAGAAACAGAGTGAGTTTATTGAGCAAGAATAGGGACAAGTACTTATTATGTAGAGTGGCATATATACAGGATAATTATTAATTCATTTTATTTTAATGTTGTATCACAGCTTATTGGATCTGATTGTAACTGCTTTATAAATTCTGGACAGTTTAATCTGTGAAAAATCATATTTAATAACCAGTCATAGCCTTTTAAATGAGCTAAAAACTGCAGCTGTCAAATAAATGAAGTATAGAAGAGAAACGGATTTTGAAAAAATAGCATAAATGTAAACACTCAAATATAGTACAAGTGTGTCAAAACTATAAGAACAGTGGCCTGAGATGTCATGTGCTGCTCCTGTGCAGCTCTGAGATGTAGAGTGTGCTCGTCTCGTCTGCAGTGTGCCGCATCCCACTGTATGAGCAAAGAGTCACCGGTCACTGTGCTGAAGCATTTTATTTTGATAGCACAGCACATCCCAGTTTAGTTTGCATATGCATCCTTGATCAGGCGAGTTGACCAAATCCCCTTTCTTATTTTCAGTAAGTGCATGAGGGGGTGAGGTGCTTCCTGCACATATCTTAGCACACTATCAGTCAGACCCACCATGAATAAATCCACCCTGATGAAGCAAGTTATTTGCAGCATTACATGTCTTGCATGCACACAGTCCTCCGTGATACTGGCTGTTTTATTTCCAATTTAGGTAACCACTATCACTCAGGGTTTAGTGGCTTGCTCAGGGGTACCTCACACTGGAGAGGTGCTTTTTTATCAGATGCTTGAGATTCAATTTGGCAAATATGTCTGTAAAGGAGTTCCTTTTAACCATAATTCTGACAAAGTCATCGTAGCAAAACGAACACACTGGATAATACCGAGATGCAACATTTGGGAAAAAAACATTTCACAATACTCTGCTGTTTGGAGGAAAACTCACTCACCTCTCACTATCTGCTCTGAATGTTTGTAAATGATGGCAAAATGCAGCCTCACATTGGATTTTTTGTTTTCTAGGTATTTGTTAGACTCGAAGGATGTAAAATAGGAGAGTTGCCGGAACCTGCCATGCAGGGACTACTCTACAGTATGCAAGCGAGGTCCCTTTACTGCACAAACAAAAGCACACTGTTTCTGCTGTGGATATGCTGTCCACACTTTACAGTTAACGAGTGAGTAACTTTAGTGTGGAAAAACCTGGCTGGAGATAATATTGTCGTGAAACAAAGGATAGCCATACATACAGAAAATAAAAAATGTAAATCTTAATATGCACATTTTTGCAATTCTGCAAACCTTGAATGTAAGGAAACCTTCGATGATAAAACTGGGTATGTGACACTTCAGATTAGAAATAAATAAACACTAGATTGGATATGTGATTAGACCAAAATGAGACTGGAAACAGTGGTGAATGGCATGTGGATATACTGCCATCTGGTGATGGAAATCACACATCAGAGAGCTCAAACAGTCAAGAGAACAAAAGAAAATGTATTTCAACCTTCACTACATTTTTTATTAAACACTAAGAAGAGTAATGGCTAAAGTACCAGGGAACCACAGTATGAAATTATGTATTTAAAGTAGTGCCTCCTGATCTCTAAATTCTGCTTTATAGAAACAACAATAAAGGCGGATACATTATTTTCATACAAATAGAAACAATTGATGGTTAAAAGAAAAGAGATGGACAAGCCCACCCTGTTGATGGGAACATCTGTAAATGTCTGATCAAAAATGGACTAAAACCATTGAGACGATATAGATTGTTGTACTATCTTTAATGGTCTCGTAGCCTGACAAAGGAAATTAGCATACATTTATGTGATACTGTACATAGCAATTTCTGTCCAACACCAGCCTCATGGTTCATTCAAAAATTAAATCTTCACTATCAGAAATCATCAATATTCTCAAAGGGAAGGTAAAAATATACACTGAACAAGCATCCTCTAAACCTGCCCCACAGCACCATGAGAAAACATTAATATTAATGTAAAAATGTGAACAAAAAAAGAAACATGATTGTGAAGATTAAGGTTGTTTAAAATATGTGATACACTTTAAGTGCTCAAATAAATTAAATTGATAGGTGACATATGTTAAAAACCATACAGTTCACGCATCCTTCTCTGCTCCAAATACATTTATTAACATACAGTTCTTTACGTATTATTAATTGCTCGACCATCTGAGAGATTTATAGTGCGTGTTGTAAATAACATTTCCCCCATTATATGGGTTACATTCTACTTGGGCAAGCTTTGTTTGTCCAGTTCACTTACACTCTAAACAGGAAACAGTCATTAAAAAATAAAGGAAGTTGAATATAGAAGAGGAACAGCACATATTGTAGGATTGATAGAAGTGTTCTATTCTTGTATTTCTATCTGAACAAAGTGTTTGGAGAACTTAGTCATATCATCCATCAACAAGCATCTGTTGAGGCTTCAGATTCAACCGATGCAGGCGTCCTAGTTCAGTCGTGCTGTTGTGTTGTTTATGTAATGATGACGTAAGTCCGTAAAACGAGTTGGGGCCAGCGCCCGATGCTTTTCTGAGAGAAACAACCTCCTGAGTTGTGTTGCAACACAAAAGATGCAGGATGTAGGAGTGTTTGGAGGTGAATACTGAATCTCTTCTATCCACAAATTAACGTCCGACAGTCTTTTATTTACATGTCACGAGTGACAGCGCTTACATTTCCAATCCCACAAGGCACAGCGCCAGCAGCAGCGAAGACACCAGGCTTAGAGTCGGCGTGATCATTGATGCTTTACCTGAGGAAGCAGAAACACGATGAAACAAATGGGCCAAGAGAACAAAGGGTATCTATATGTTTATATTTGAGCCCTTACCCAAAAGCCTAATCTTCCTGACTGGGCCGTCCCCTCCTTCATAGCGACCGCGTACCATCAGCTCATAGTCTCCAAACTGAGGCATGGGGAAGTCCATGAAGTGCCAGCCAGTGATGTAGACTTCCCCATAGATGTACCCTGTCTTTCTGAACAGGACCTTGAAGACAAAACGCAGGGGAGATTCACAACAGATATTATTCCATGTAGACCTTGGAATTATGCTAAGAGCTAATGAAAAAAACAATGATTCGGCTTGATAGTTAGTAACTTTGTAAAGCACACCCACCTTGTAGTACAGTGGGAAGGAAATATCGCCAAACCAGTCATACTGGATATGTTCCCACCACACATACATCCACTGTCCTGTCCAGGTAACATAACGCCACATCCGGGGAGGGTCTGGTGGGGCTGTTAACACAAAACATTTTTTTTAATCAAGAACACATCTCTCTACTTACTAGAGGTGTTTATTGTCCCTAGATTGTACTCAGTCTTACGTGCTCTCTTTGTGAACATCTCACAGTGTTCACCAGGGGGTCCGAGGCCGGCTCCATTCAATGCACGGACCTCGATGAGGTAGTGAGAGTCTGGCAGCATGTTCTCCAACCTCGTCTGGTTGGTTGTGGCTGAAACAAATATACGATGTGCTCCCGGCTCCGGATCATCGTACTTTCTCCAGTATTTCACCTGGTTAGGGAGAAACACCATTTGTTGTCTTCTTATTAAATCTTGATTACACATCCCAGGTCATATTGATTACCCATTTTTCACCATATGCACCACGGTACCAAACAATTTCAACCATTAATATGATGTTTACTTCCATACATTCTGAAGGCAGAATAATCTGCCATTAAATAAATACACAAGGCCACACTCACTTATTTAACACTTCATCAGAGGAAACATAATTGTTTTGGTTCTGAGTGACAAGCTAGTATGTCTTTGCCTCTAAACCATAATATTATTATAAAGGCAATATAAGTATTATTGAGATTATCTCCAGTTAATGCATGGACCGTATGCAATAAAAGCTCTGTACCTGGTATCCCTCGATGTATTGCTGCAGGCCTGTACCAGTGTCGACCACAGGCAACCACCAGACCAGGGCTTCAGTGGAGGACACCGGCCTGGCGTAGACATCTGTTGGAGACTCTATGGGCACTGAGGTCGGACGAATGGATGGGAAAAGAAAACATGTTCGTCAACTGCTCTAACTTCAGAGTCATCATTATATATCTCTAAAGGAACTTAAGAACCATAAAACAAAAAACAAAAGTCCTCACCATCTCTTGGGTAGTAGATGACAGTGGTGAGGCTGAATGGGCCGCTTCCTTTCACATTAAACGACTTGATCTTCACCTGAAACTCTCTGACCTGGAAATCTTCCTCGGTGGGAATGAAGTTGGACTCCTTGTGAACATAACGCTTCGTCTCGGGGTCCGAAATGGTTTCGAACCACCAGTCGTAAGCATCATGAGGCTTGAATGCGACAATGTAGCCATACTTTTTTCCGGAGAAATACCAAGGCTCCACGGGCTATAAGGTCAGGGGCGGAAAGAGAAACCTCTTTGATTCAAGAAACGTGCCGTGCGTGAGTACTTTTTTGGTATATGATTAAGTCACATGAACTGAGGGCTTACTTACAGTCCATGTGATGATGATCTCGCCATTTCTACCTCCATAACCGGCCACATCAGTGGGCGAAACCACCGGAGCTGAGTAGACAAAAGGCCAGTAAGGTTTTGTTGTACCCCACACCTGTGTTGACTAACCCATGTGTCAGGCATTCGTCCTCTCTCCTCACCAGCATCCCAGGTTTTGATCTTGAGGGAGGGGATGCTGGCCTCTCCGGAGCCATACTCGTTGGTGGCGATGATCCTGAACTGATACTCCATCCAGGGGTACAGGTCTGTCACTTCTACACTCTCCATATAGCCGTCGAGAAAGGTCGGAGCTGAAGAAGACACAAATGGCTTTTAAAACTTAAATCATGCTAGATTTGCTATCTCTTGTTTCAGTGTAAGTACATTTTCCTTGCAGGGTTGAAGCGATCAGATCGCATTAGGTCAGAATGCTGTATTCAGAGCGAGGAGGCCCTCTCCTGGCAGTGAGCAGTACTCACTGGTGCTGGCATCCTTCCAGTCGTCTTCATTCAGGGCCCAGTTGTGTCTGGTCTGAACAGTGTAGGAGAGAATGGGGCTATTGTGATGCGCTCCTTTAGTCCACAACAGCTTCACATACGTATCCCCAATCTCCTCCACCCGGATCACACCAGGAGGCCCGGGAACACCTGGGTCAGGGAGGAGTGGCACAGTGTGAGCAGAGACAGTTGATATGTTGACAGTCAGCTCTGTCTTCTGTTCTGCCGTTGCTCAGGATAAGAACATCTGTGAAATGTAATTCAAAAAAAATTAAATAAGCTCTGCATTCATGATTGCGAGGCGAAACACGCTGGGACTGACCGACAATCTTGAGGTCAGCGTATGCAATGTCGCTGTCCACCACCGTCTGAGTGACGCAGGTGTAGCGACCTTCGTGCCAAATCTGGACGTTCTTTATTCTCAGATCACCGCTTCCATCTTCACTCTGAACAAGAGGAGGGGAAAACAACGAGATAAAAGAGGAAGGGGAAAAGTAACATCTGGAGAAACAACTACATATCTGTCATGAGCTGATGACACCAGTAAGGTGTCACGTAACATCAGCCTACCATCACACGTTCGTAGTGTTGCCACTCAGAGTCAAAGTCGATGACCCTGAAGTCTATGGCCCAGATGAACGTGATGTCCAGCATGGGGTCGTATGAGGCGGCGCACCTCAGAATCACCTCATCGCCAACCATCACCTCGGTGTCTTCTGGCGGCTCTGTGATGCTAGTAGCCTCTAAGGAAAGGAACCAAGTTGTAAACGGTGACTGTGTTTAAATATGTGCACGTGTAACATAAACCACATGTTCACGGACCTGTGATGGTGAGAGAGCCAGAGCTGTTGGCCTTTCCTCTGTCATTCTCGGCCAAGCAGGAGTACACGCCCTCGTCGTTGGTGGTGGCATTGAGGATCTCCAGACTCCCGTCAAACATGATGGAAATGCTAAAATTGAAGACAGTAAACGTCAGCCGCTTGACTGCGGGTGGGGTTCGGAGCGTCGTTTAATGCGGATGTCGACTGACCGTGAATTGTTATAGAGGAGCTCTTTGCCCTTTGTCCAGGTGTACCGCGGTCTCGGAGCAGCTCGGGGTTTACACTCGATCACCACGCGGCCATCTTTAGCCCCGAGAAGCTGCTTCCTCACGGGGTTAAACTCGAATGTGGGAGCACAGGCTGAAGGGAGATTAGAAAGTGTGAATTCTTGTTTCGTCAATGTCCCCAATGTAGTGGTTTTTTTTAAATGTTCCCAAACACAATTGTGCTTTGTAATATTCAAGAAGTCAATGAGAGCAGTGTTTCTTGAGGTCTCACCGATGACTCGCAGCTCAGCGTTGGCGTATTTGATGCCCCAGTAGTTCTCAGCAATGCACTGGTACATTCCCGAGTCATCGAAGGAGAGACTGGAGAACTTCAACTCCCCCTTCCCATACTGGACGAACACACACGACCCAAATAAGTTGATTGCATGTACTGCACACTTTGTTTAAGAAGGCAGGAGACAAAATGTGTGACTTTTATTTTATAATTTGTTTTTACCATGTATCCGTCTTTGTACCAGCGGATGAAAGGGAAGGGTTTCCCTGACGCCACGCAGCGCATGGTGTGCTCTGAGCCGATGTCGATCTGAGTGTTGTTGATGGTTTCTGCCCACTCTGGAGCAGCTGAGCAAACACAACAGGCACAAATAAATTACCACATGCAACACAATAATAAACAGGGAAGGAAAAATGAAAAAGATTCAGGTGGCATTTAATGATGCTTTCAGAATCCTGCTCAAGCTTCCTAAATGGACAAGTGCAAGTCAGTTGTGTGTGCCCCGTAATGTTCTTTCCATGCTGTTTTGAGGAATTTTATATATAAATTTAAATGTCGAGTGAGTGTCTTAGAGAATTAAATTAGAAATTACCAGGTTTTTGTCTTGTTTTTGGAAGCAATAGAACAATTGTTTGTATGTTTTCTAATCACAAGTGACTTTTTAGCTGCAATGGTTGGACCTGTGTCTTCGTACTTGTAACAGTTTAGCTCCACACCTTCCTTTTATTATTAGTTGTTTGCATCCTGTCTCAAACTATCATGTCGTTCCAGATCCTGCTTCCCATCTCATCAGTCCGACTCCCCTCACCTGCCTCTGATCACTCCCTCGTTAGTCCCTCATTACCTTCACCTGGTCTTCATGCCCGTCTCACCTGTTGCCCATTCCCTCATTAGTCCCTGTTAGGTTCCCTCACTTCCTCTTGTCCTCTGCCAGATTGTCTTGTGTTTTCGTGTCAAGTTCTCCAGCGTTATTTGTGTATATTCCTGACCTGCCTGTTCTGACCCTGCCTGTCTGCCCTGACCTCTGATTCTCTGCCCCTTTTTGGACTTGTTTGCTTCTTCGACTGATCTCCCGGTTTTGACCCAGCCTGTTTCCAACTAAAGACATTCATCTTTGTTACTCCTGTCTGAGTCGTGCTTTTGGGTCCACTCCAATAGCACCGTGACAGTACTGTATTGTATTTTATATATTGTTGTTGTATTTGTGTTTGTTGTTTTATGGACCCATGAGTCTGGAATGAAGAAATATACATTCCGATGTATGTGCCACAAACCTGCACCTTGTTGTTGAAATAATCTCTACACTTCGTCTACATCGGAGACTAAATGCTACGATCTACTGCTGGCAAAGCACACGCCAATGAAATCACTTACACTCCACATACAGCCAGGCCTTGTGCCAGTCCTTCCCTTGCGTGTTGATGGCTTCACAGTCGTATCCTCCCACGTCTTCGTACTGTACGTTGTACAGATGAAGCACAGCTCCTGATTCACTGATTTCATGATTTGGCGGGAGGTCTGTGGCGTCCACCTTCCTCCAAACTATTTCAGGGATAGGGCTGAAAAGACAGACAGAGAGACTAAAGCAGTGCCTTTGTGACCTCATCGGTCCACTGAGCAAACACACAAATGAAAACGTACTTTCCCAGTGCAAAGCACTCCAATGTAATATTAGAAGCCAGCATGGCAGTCGTATCTGGGAACTTCACCCTGATGTCTGCTGGGTATTTTCTCTCCTCACCTGAGGCGAATAAAGTCAATTATATCCAAATTATTCAATGGTGTAAATCAGAAATGTATGTGCATGTGTATTTTTTCTTTATTAATTCTGCTCTGCAACATACAGGACTGTCTCAGAAAATTAGAATATTGTGATAAAGTTCTTTATTTTCTGTAATGCAATTTAAAAAACAAAAATGTCATGCATTCTGGATTCATTACAAATCAACTGAAATATTGCAAGCCTTTTATTCTTATAATATTGCTGATTATGGCTTACAGCTTAAGAAAACTCTAAAATCCTATCTCATAAAATGTTAATATTTCCTCAGACCAAGTAAAAAAAAAGATTTATAACAGCTGAGTGTTTGTCAAGGCTCAGGAAACCCTTGCAGGTGTTTCGAGTTAATTAGACAATTCAAGTGATTTGTTTAATACCCTACTAGTATACTTTTTCATGATATTCTAATATTTAGAGATAGGATATTTGAGTTTTCTTAAGCTGTAAGCCATAATCAGCAATATTAAAAGAATAAAAGGCTTGCAATATTTCAGTTGATTTGTAATGAATCCAGAATGCATGACATTTTTGTTTTTTTAATTGCATTACAGAAAATAAAGAACTTCATCACAATATTCTAATTTTCTGAGACAGTCCTGTATGTAAAGAAAATATATGTCTGCTTACCATCCTCAGGGATGAGGGGGATGAACTTGGAGAAGACACTCTTCCCGGTGACGGGGCTCGAGACGAAGCAGGAGTAGTTCCCAACATCCTGAGCTTCCACTTTGGAGATGTACAGGTTCCCCGTCTTCTGGGAGACAAAGCGGCGGTGATCTGTGTACAGGAAAACTGGGAACTCGTTGAAGATCCAGCGGTAGGTCACCTCCTCTGTAAAAGGAAAAGACAGTTGAACGAGTTGTCGTTGCCATCTTCCCAAGACGGGCAACGACTGGCTGACAAAAAGACCTCGACGTACGTGGCCAAACTTTTGGAGGGACGCACAGCAGAACAACCCCCTGCCCTTCTTTGACGTACACTGGGTCCCTTTCGTCTTGAGGAAACTCCTCCACAACTTTAGGATGAGGGATAAAGAAGAAGAAAAAAATAAAGAAGAAGATATGTGGTTCAATAGCTGGAACTGGGCAGGAGAACAACATCCGTCATGAGTACCGCTGCCCTGCTGCACCAACAGGGATCACATGCTCACATCCAAACTTGACCCTGGCCTCCTTGCTGATGACGGTGCCGTAGATGTTCCTGGCCACGCAGACGTACGTCCCAGCGTGCTTCTTCTGTCTGGGGTTTGTAATAACCAGGTTCCCCCCGACGAGGCTGTAGTACTCGTCTGGCTGCTCCATCAGCTTGATTTCCCAGTTATCACGGCGCCACCTAGAGGCGAATTCAAGATGCATTACCAACCCACACCATGTCATACCACATGACATACGCCACTTCTGGTGTAAACACTGTATTGGTTCTGGTGTGTGTACTGTCTGTAACTCTTCTGTGGTGTGACCTGTATGAAGCCGGTGGGTTTGCTCGTGCTCTGCAGTTCATGGAGATTCTCCCATCTGGTGAGTCTTCCATGTAGACGACATCCACAGGCTCCTCCTCAAAGATGGGCCCATATCCAGTAGCATCATCTGACACATTTCACATCACAATTAGCTGACGTACTCACTCATTTTAAGTGACTTATATGCAGCATGACCTGTTTTTGTTCATCAATGACAACAATTTATGAGGAACTCACCTCCAAATATTCGGGGCTCGTTAAATAGCACCGCCACTGCAATACAGAAAACGGGGTCCCGTCAGCTAATTGTGTGCGGGGTTTACACGTGATTTAATTTATGGGTAAATTGGATTATCTCTTGGAAATCACCGGGCCTCTTACCTGTGAGAGCGACTGAGGAGGAGAGGGCCAGGAGCAGTAAAGCAGCGGAAGCCATGACTGTCAACAAATTGACTTATTGCAGCCACGTGATTTCGGCGGATGGCCCGAGGGACACAAGCAAGATGTCAACGGACCGGACATGAACCGGAGAGGGCTGAATAAGAGACAAAAACAAAAGGGGATGTCAGAAACAGATTCACATTTTTTTTTATAACAATCAACGATCTTCCTTTATTGTGTATTATTAAAACAAGTGTGTGACCCTCAAGATATAATACCCGACTGGTGACTATGCATGACTTTTACACACCAGAAACAGTGTGCAAAACTAGCTGGAATCATCCCAGTGCATATCAATTATTCAGGGTGTGAATGTGAATAGCCATGAGGGATGGGGGCATATACACAAGGACATGCACATGCAGGGACCCACTGTCCTGTAATGTGTGTGTGTGTGTCCATGCTGACACACACTGACACACTGGGCCTTCTAGGTAACACTGCAGCACCTAGGCAGTTCCTACTTCCACATCACTTCCGCAGGAGGAAATAGCAGCGCTGCTGTGAGTAACTGCAGTGTTTTGACTCTCACTGTCAGACAGTACACACTGGGAGAGACAGAGATATCAAAACCTTCTGAGCCCCACGCACATCTACTTAGGGGACTGCACTTATAGTTTATGTGTTCACACATTTGTAAATTGTATGCATCAATAACAAATATATCGATGCCACATATCATATGAAACAGCAAAGCCTGGGCTAAGTCATCTACTTCTCCAGGCTCCAAACACACAACTCAACAACCAACGGACATCAAAACCAAATATATAGATGAAAAGGACAGAAACGTGTACCATGTTAGCAAAAGCTGCATGCTACATGAGAATGGATAACACTGTTGATCTCTAGGGGGGCGTTTTGACTTAGAGAAAGGAAGTCAGGTTTATTTTGGTCTCAGCTGATCGAATACTATCCGTCACCAAATGTTGATGCTTGATGACCTTGTGTGGTTAAAAGAGCTGTCAATGTCATTTTTAATGCTATCGAAAGCTCCCATAGGCTCTAACGATTAAAAGGAGGTGGCAGAAGATAGGACAGAAAGTTATGGAAGGTTATGGAAAATGATGAGACATGAGCAAATATTGATGACGATTTGAAGGGCACAAAGGCATTACTTTGGTTTATTTAGTGTATGTTACTGTTTTATGTGGATGTATTGAACATGATGGATGAGTGAAAGCTGGCAAATGTGTCAATTAATAGTTTAGTTTTTTTCTTGTTTCTGTGTTTTCCATACCTATAAAAACAATAGAACAGATATTGCTATATTTCTTAACTCATCTCACATATTTTTTTCTTTATTCTAACACCAACATTATTAAAATAGCTCTCTTGGAGATAAAGTGGTTTTAGTATGGGTATGAAAACCTTCAACATTTATGGGGGGAAATGGGCGGGACTTAAAGAGGGAAGAAATGGTTGGAGGAGGATCATGGAGATATAAAGCAGGATTGCTGAAGATGACCTGGATGAAGGGGGAGGGTTGATCCTTTACTGTGTACAGCCGTAAAGCTCCCGGTGGAAAACCTAACATTTTTAAATCGCGTTGCACTGCAGCATCAAACAAATCTCTTGTGAGGTAAACAGAAGGTTTGGTCATCAAATACAGTATTGACAATGTTTTGTCTCAGGAATGCACAGATCAAACCGGCCGAGTCGGTTTTGTCACAGATACAGACTTGTTTTAAATGGATTGGGTGTCGGACCACGATGGGTCCTCATTGAACATCATTTCTTATCATCATTAACAAATACATTTGCAAAAGCTGTTTTTGACAGAGCAGTAATCCATGGCCTCATGTCACCCGACATAACAATGACTCCAAGGAACTCCACACAGATGAACAGAGGACATGTGTTTTCAGGTACTTTGTTGGGCTAAATGTTCTGACCGATAACCAACATCTGACAACAAACGCACATACTGTACAGGACTGTCTCAGAAAATTAGAATATTGTGATAAAGTTCTTTATTTTCTGTAATGCAATTAAAAAAACAAAAATGTCATGCATTCTGGATTCATTACAAATCAACTGAAATATTGCAAGCCTTTTATTCTTTTAATATTAATATTTTTTAATTGCATTACAGAAAATAAAGAACTTTATCACTATATTCTAATTTTCTGAGACAGTCCTGTATATCCTACCAGTTAGCTAGCAGCTAGGCAGCCTTACAGTTTGTTGCTGAGTCATTCTGGGAATAATGCAGATATGAAAAAGGGCGAGGCAGCCACCGGAGAGAGAGAGAGAGAGAGAGAGGAGAGAGAAGAGAGGGAGAGAGAGAGAGCAGAGGCATATACACCCAGTGTGCAGCCTATCCACATGCAGAGACTGCATCACTTAATCCAGATGGGCTCTCTTGATGACTCAACACTAAAATATCAACAGCGTCTACCTTGCATTTGCACAGCTGTTTGTCTTCATGTGGTTTATCCTTCAAATGGAGTAAGAGCAGAAGAAGGATCGTATTGCATCACAGGTCGAACATATTAAAAAATCATCTGACTTGAGTGCAAAAGCTGCAAAGACACGTTCACATACGGCTGTGTACGTTATTGCAGGAATCTGGTCCACCACTAATTCTGATAAATGTTGTCAGTGTGTTGTTTTCATGCGTTTCCCCGGGCGATAATCCCATCACAGATCCTCTTTGGACAGACCAAAGCAAAATGTAGGTCAGCACATGTATTAAAGCCGAGTGTCTTAGTGACTGCCTGCATGACCATGTTTGCTGTGTGTTTTAGGGCTGCACAAAATCCCATTCAAAGTCATGTTGGAAATCAACAAGAGGTCAGGGTTATAATCCTGTCTCTCCTGGGTTGATTCATTCTGATCAAATTCTGTGGATGTATTTTACTCTGGATTACGATTGTGCGTCGCAAGACCTTGACTATTTCTAAAATGAAGGCAAGACATGGCTTCATGTTGAAGATCAAAAAAGTGGGTTGGGTGTCACTTGGACTTGGACATTTTGCATTTAAGTCCAGGGCACGGGAGAAAGAAAAGTACTGGGAATTATATATTTGATTTATATGGATATATATCTATATATATATATATATATACCATTGATAATACATCCAGTGATATAGAGGTACCAGATGTTATGACAGAAAACAATCCCCAATAGTGTAAGGGAGTGGCCCCTCCCCCAGACTGCCCTGTAACAAACTATGCCATATGGTGCATCCAGCCACCTACTGCGCCCTTGACGCATGCGGTATGTGATACGTTCACCTGGCGTCTCCCCCCTGCATCCACAGAGACGCACTTTTATTATCTAAAGACTGAGCAGCTGAAACAACCTTTTATCAAACAGTGCTCCCTTCGTCGCAGTCATTCCAAAAAAAACGCCAGCCTGTAAAAGTAACTGCGCAGCACCAACATCCCTTCAGCCCGTTGACGACTGAGCGGCACCGGTAATTCGCCGCTCTGCACTGCGGTACTCCTTTTCCGGTCCATATCAGCACTGCAGCGCCGAACACATATCCCAGTGTATCCTTCCTTAGTCTCCACACACGGTTATGCACACACACACACACACACCCACACACACACTCGTATGTGGTGTCGTTCTTACCTTTGAGGCAGAATGGGTGATTTCAGTACCCTGTGAGCGTGGCGCACCCGGACCCGAACCGCATCGTCCCACAGCCCACCCGTCGGAGCGTCCCGTTCAGATGAACTTTTCTATTGGAGGAAAGCGGCTGAGTGGCACCTCTGGGTGGCGGCGAGGATTGGTCCATGAGAGAGGGAGGCTGAGAGCTATCATTGCGCATCCCAGACAACGAAATAAAGTCGTTATTGGGATTATTTAAAGAGGCCGTTTTTAATACATATTATTAGATTACTACACTGACAAAAAAAACACATATTATACAAAAGTTGTTTCCAGACACTAGTTGTATGAGTAAATGACATATGATTTAATATTCAATATTTGGATAAAGAGGCTTGAAGTCAATGGTGGACTATTACACCTTTGCACTGGGCCAATATACACTTAATATTACACGTATTCATGATTTATCTTTGACATTTTAAATACATTCTTACTTTTACTCTTATTCCAATTATTCACTGCACACGGACGAGCTTGTGACAAATAAATAAATGTTGGCTCTGCATCTTAGTTAAACTCTTTTTATTGGTTATCCTTTTGGAAACAAATCAATTGGAAAACTACAAAACGGTTCTTCCCGTATATGAGAATAAAAGAATGATGTCACAGCGCATGTGCACCCAGATATATATAAATCTTCTCAGGATTAATTGTTGGTGTTCTATCTTTGTGGAGGGATTTGACCAATAAAAAATAATAAAACATTTTCATACACTAGGTAGAGCTAAACACACACAAACACACACTCACATACACACACATGCACACACACACACACACATACAGACACACACACACAGACACACACGCACACACACACACACATACATGTACTTGTAGCACTGCATTCAGTACAACAAAGAAATAACAGAAATTATTTGAAATCCTGAAACCAACATTTATTTCATTTTTTAAACTTCATTTGAAATACAAAATATGTTTGCAATATTATATTGTAGAGTAAACCAATTCGACAGCCTTTCATGCTTCTCAATTTAGCTTCAACATTAACCAGAATGTCATATTGTATCATATCATATTCTATATATCCTAGTGTATGTTCACCAGTCACTAACATTGTTTCAGGGGTATTCACACTCTAATATGCCGCTCGCTTATCCGTCCATGCCGGCCCTCCTTCTGTATGATCCAAATTACACTTTCGTGAGTTTTTTTTAAATGTGTCCACTCTTAAAAAGGATGCGTCGGGTTGATCGGATGTCTTCCAGCTCCACTTCCACATTTAGTCGTACACTAGTTGAGATGCGTTTGAAATGACATTCTGTTTAAGTGTGTGCCTTTTTATAAAAAATACAGAAAAGGTGCATGAAGTGTCAAAGAAACTATACAGGTGTCACAAGAGCTCAGTCACAAGTTAAATAATCTCCTTTGAAACCTGATAGGCTAAACATTTGAGCTAGCAAATTCACCGGACAAGTTCAAGAAAATTGAAGGAACGTAAAATATGTTCACAGCAAATGAAAGAGTGAAAACTGTAAATAGTGTCATCCCAACCAACGCCCTCCTACCCACAATGCAGTGGGGCCAATTGAGGTTAAGCTCTCACCTTTGACCTCAAAGAACTCTGCTCTCAAGTCAAGCCATTATTTACAAAAGACAACACAAATATCTACACGTGGAAAGCGGACACATCGCAACGTAAAAACTTGATGCAAGTTATGATTAAACCTAAGACGTGGAAATGTTCTCTGGAAAAAAAAAAAAGCTCTTGTATCTCCCATTGAAGGAAGACACACACATCAGAATTAAAGACTGTTATCCATGGAAAAGTGATATTATACATCACACACGCTGTAACACAGTAGCATGCATGTGCTGCACACACACACACACACACACACAGTACGCACACTTGTGCACCCAGACATTCGCACACAAGCTTCATTCATTTACCGGAATAAAAAACTCACTGAGTGCTGTGCTCAGAACGAGACAACATACACAGATATAAGGTTAAATGCATAAACCAAAGTCACCAGTGTGTATACCATTTGCAGTGAAACAAGCAATATTTTCATTCACATAAACAGATACACTTGTTTCCACATTCAGTATCATTACGCACATTTTCCGAACCCCTTCATTTCTAAGTGCTACCAGTGACAGTGAGTCTCGTTCGAACAGTGGTCTGGACCAGATGGTGAGTCTGGCTCCCGTTGGCAGTTACCTGGTGAGTAGGCTGGCAGTAGTTTAGTGCTGCTGGAGCAGGGGCTCCACCTGAAGATGAGTGTCAGGGGGAGAACGCTTGACGTGAATGCATGAAGACGGTGTCCATGCTCTGATCTCATGTTTCCTACACGTTGTAATATTCCTCACATTTGCTTTAACTCCGAGCTGGATCGTCCTGTATGCTCTGTCGGTGTGTTTGAATACCATACGGGCTGATGATAACTGGGTGTGTGATTGTCAACGAGGCACTAACAATCCGTAGCTCAAAATAAGTCCTCACAACTAATGCCGGTCTACAAGCGTGAAAAAGGTCATTTTTGAAAAATCCACTTTTTAAATAGTTTTTACGCCTGTGTAGGAACCCTGGACTCCAAAGTGAGACTCAAAGAGGCTATTGGAGGTTAGTACGCCGACGTGGATGCTTCACAAACTGAGCTCACACAAGATAAAGCTGTAACGTGATATTATAAAATCCCAGTTGTCTTTTGAGTCATATGGGGTGGTAGGCTGAATGCAAAAGAATCACGGACTGTTAAGAACTGATCCCAGGTCTGTCCTGTGTGTGAAGAGGGATCTAAATCTTTGGATCCAAGTCCCTGTTCTCTACGAAGGCACTAGATACTGTGCTGAGAGGTTCTCACCAAAAAATCGAAACATCCAGAAACTAAAGTGTGTGCCACTTAACCCTGTTCAGGTGCACCTGTTGTACGAAACCCTCTCTCTCGTTCTGCCGTTACATGAGAGGCATTGGACGCAATGTCGGGCCGCTCGGGCAACGCCACGATCGCCTAAAAAGAAAAGCCTGCACGGGGGCCGCGATTCGGGAAAGGGGGGTGGAAGCGCTTGATAATGACACTGGAACAATCACAGCTCCGCTTGTGTTCAGTGGGTGCTCAGGAAGAGGAAGCATAGGCTCGGTGAAAAAGGAACGGGTCGGGAGGGTAAAAGCCCCAACAAATAAATGCTCGCGATTAAATGAAAGCTTGAGAAAATATGTGGCTGAAAACCGGCTGATTGGAATAAGTGTGGGAGTTCTGGCTGGCTGGTGAGCGAACGCTGAGTTCAAAGTGTTTCTAGCCAGGTTTCCAACGACTACAAATGGATAACCCCCGCTTTTTTAATATAGCTTCTTATTCTATTCGATATATACAAACACTTCATCCGTCTCAAGAAGACATGCTAGCCTCTGTTTTGAGTCACGCATTTCACGGCAGTATCCATAAACACCCTGCCAAAGACCACTTTTTCCACTATATATCATACGCCATTTAACACTGACTGAAACAATAAAAAGGAATACCCAGTCGCTAGTCGGCGTGCACCATATACAGTCTGAACACACAGCTAACCTCTCCAACACGAAAGGTGGTAAAATGCTGACTAGAATCATGATTTACTCCATGCAGATGTTTGTGAACGTGAGTCGATGCATATTTGCCTGCCTGCGGGTCACGTACTGTACTTTGAGAAAATATATATTTGGATTCATCATGTTTAGTATGATCGCAAAGGAGATCAAATGGCACTAACACACACACACACAGGCACACACACTTCTGCTCAGTCTGAGTGGTAAAAATCTCTTGTACATTCCTTCTGCTTTTCTTTATATTGCTTCCTCTCTCCTTCCCTCTTCTCGGAGTTCTCGCATCCCTCGCTTCACACCTTCTTTCAATGCTTATGGGTGATGTGGGTGTCTTGGTCGTGTTGAGTGTGTGTCGATACGAAGAGGTTGCGGTGTGACGGGGGCTGGCGGGTGTGGAGATGAGGCCGTGTCAAGCAGTCTCGGTGACAGGTGGCCAATGGGGAGGAGCCACCGGGGGGACGGCCACCTCGCTCGAAGTAGGACGCCCACGACGACCGTCACCGTAGCAACTGCCACCACAGAGATGGTCACACTTGCCAAAGGGTGACGAGGAGCGGCTGCAGCATCCGTCGCAGCCGGGCTGCGCGGGTGGGGGATGGGGGGGGGGGGGTTGCTGCCCGTCGTTAGACGAACGAGTTCATGGCGTTGACGGGCGACGGGGCCTCCGAACTCTCGTTGCCTTCGTGCGTGTCTTTCTCTTTCTTGCCGCTGTACTGGCCGATGAAGGAGCCGTCCTCGTTGAACTGTCCGTCCCCGCCCTCCCCGTAGTCCACCAGGCTGTCGTCGCTCTCGTCGCGGCGCACCGTCCCGTTGGACGGCGTCCGGCTGCCCTTCAGCGGCTTGTGGTCCTCCGTGTCACTACAGGGGGCCGGGAAAAATGTTACCGAGGAACCAATGGAGGCAGTTAGTTGAACTGGTTTTCTGCAGTGGTCAGTAACCCTGATGTCACACAGGACTTTTATCCAAGCATTAGCGGTTTACATGAGTAATCTGGCTTCTCCACTGCACAAATACCACACATAAACTATCTGTGACAGAATACGTCGCTGTTGTGTCCACAATTTGGTGCAAATGTGCCGGTGGAGCAATATCAAGTTCAACATATACACAACTGCTCATTATAAAAGGGGGTATTGCGATGCACAGTTACAATGGGAGGCCGAAAACACTTTGGAGTACTTGTTCAGTGGAGCAGCTCAGCTACATCTATAGTATTGTATAGAGTTATACATAGTGTTAGTGCTGTTTTACATCTGGGTGCTGTTATTTAGGGTTGGTGACCACTGTTAAAGATTTTGAAAAATGCGTGCGGTTCAGTCTCTTGCACTACTTTACCTTTATGTACAGTTTCTGTTATGAAATCAACCAGTATGCACTCATGCATAATCAAAAATGCAAAATGTCCTTTTCCAGAGATAAAATGTACATTTGTTTAAAAAATAAAAAAAATAATCCTGTTGCAGTTAATACTAGGCAAGCTCAATGCATTTGTATTTAAAATTTTAAAAATGAAGGAAGCTGGAGAACTAGAAGCAGCCGCTTTTCATGTTAAATCTCAGTGTTAATGTTGGAACTGTGGTTATGGTTTTGACTATGTCAGTGAGTACGATGAGATAGTAAACAAGATCAGTTGATGTGCTTTCTCCTTGCTTTTCGTCGAACTCAAGTCAGAGACAGAGCTTGAGGTGTTTTATAGAATTGCATGCTGGTTTCAGCGTCATCTCGTCTTACCTCTCCATAGACCTAAACCCGTCAAATAACAAAGATAAGAATGGAAGGGTACATGAAAAGCAATTCACGGACCACAATAAGCATCTATTTTTGTATGCACAGACGAGACAGAAGCATGCGTATGAAAACATCGAAAGCACAATGGCATCCATGTTAAGCTAAAAATACATTTCACTCAGAGCAACTACTTTGGTTCATCTGTTTATGAGGAGCCGGAAGTCATAAAATCCTAAACGTTCCCACCTTATATGAAAATGTTGCAATTAAAAAAATGTAACTTGTTTTGAGAATGGTTAGTGTACATCTGCCTTGTTAAAATGAACATTTAGAAGCATTGTACAAAGCCTTTGTTGATTAATGTCAGTGTGAGTTGGTCAATGTAAGAATTAAGAGTAATGCTGATTTATGCCTTGCCTCTATGGAGTGTTTGGTAATGGAGTCTGGTGGGGAGAGTGTCTCTGCAGCCTGGGAAAATATTCTACATACAAACAGTCAATTTAGAACACAATGAATCCAAAACGCATCTCTGTATGCTGTGGTCCTATTTCAGCCGTATGTTCTAATCCATCTCTCACCTGTACTCTCCAAATGTCCCATCATCCTCCTTCATAGGCTGGATCTCTGGGTCTTGGTGAGCATCTTCTTTCTCTTTCACTGTCGGGTCACACACATGATTTTAAAAAACTTGTATTGAATAATTCCCCTCCATCCGTGTGATAAAGCTCGAAATGACTTTGTGTGCATTACCTGGATATTTGCCACCCTTGTTCCTCTTGATAAAGCACACTATGAGGAGGACCAAGATGAGGAGAGCGATGGCACACATCAGGCCAATAAACCAGCCTTGGGTGGCAATGTCTACCTGCCGGCTGGGTACAGCTACACACACACACACACACACACACACACACACACACACACACACACACACGCACACACAGAAAGGAGGGGAAGATGGAGACAAGCAGTGAGCATAACTATCAGTCCACATCCAGGCTGCTTTAATGATGGAATCTCTTTTCTTCATGGTGAGCGACACTGAGATTAAAAGAGGCTGTAAACACAAAAATGACATTTTAAAAAATGGGTTAATATGCGATGGTCATTAGGGCACTGTAAACTTGACAAAAAAACAAACAAACAAAAGTAAAATAATGGAACTTTCACTTAAATTTAAAAAAAAAAGTGAAATCAGAACGACTTGATGGCACCTCCACGCATGCTTGTACACTAACTAGCGAACTAACTACCGTACATTCATGTCTGAATGGAGCATTGTTGGTATGAAAATGAGACAGTGCTGCAACAGAAAGGCGATGGGTAAATGAGACCGAAGATGAACCACAGAGACGTCGATCCTGAGGCATGCCGCCTCACCTGGCACCGCAACCAACACCTCGTCCGTGCTGTGGACCGTCGGGTCAGCCGGGTCTCTAGCGACCACACGCACCTTATAGGACGTCCCCGGCTTTAAACCTTTTATCATATGCCAGTGTGAACCGTTTACCAACTCCTTTTCCCACTCCGCTTTACCTGGAATTAGTGGAGCGGATGGAAAGGTGTTAAATTCAGCGAGCCTTTGGGAGGAATCGTAATTTGAATGATGGTATTCAAACATCTGTTTTGATGGTTGAATTATTACGGATGAGATTGATTGCGTTATAATCAATTCAATTCATGCACTTGTATTTTGAGATGACAGTGAATACAAAGTGAAGCCTTACTGTTTTCTATAATATACTCCACATATACATTCTTATGGTGTCCAAAGTAATCCCAACTGATCACTGCACCGTCCTCCAACATGGACGTGTTAACTTTGCCAAACGCAGGGCCTACAGGCGGCACTGAGCACACAGGAGAGGAAAAAAACAGTAGCTTTAATTCCAAAGACTTCCCAATTTTACAAACTCCTGTAAAATAAAAACCTTTCAAATAGTGCGATGGACCTTAAGTACGGGAGCGAGTAGAAATAAAATAACAAAGACATAAACATCACACATTACGTCTGTGTTGAGGATAAAGTTGGTGTCTACAAATATCAAACTAGTTGAAAATCAGCTACTTTAACTTTAAATTCTTCCAGCAGCCAAATTCAACAATGAAAAGGAAGTCCATGTTGGTTATTAACAGTTTGAGGATTAGATTAAAAATCCCATACATCTGAGGCTCGATTTACCAGCATTTGGTTGTTGGCTTTCTGACCCACCTTGCATGTCAAAAATACTATTCAATAAATAGCAGCATCGCTGTTATTACATAACAACAACAAAATGAAAGTAGTGTCAGATCTTGAAAAACGGCCGTCTCAGCGAGGAGTGTTAGGTGAAATCAACCTCAATTAACTTGTGAAAATTGCTTTTTTCACCTTATTCCTGGTAATACATCTAGTACTTTTTCACCACTTATGCAGAGATTGAACATTTTTTACAGGGCGGAAAAATAAGATATATTATTAAATATTATGGGAGGTAGATGGGGATACAGGGAGTGCTTGTACCCTTGTGTAACGGGGGATGCGGAGACTGAGTGATGGGGGAAGTTGGGTGAGGGGGCTCTGTAGGGCCTGAAAGAACATGGAAAATAGTGAGACAACACACACAACAGACAGCAAACAGTGAACTGCCGAGCCAGTGTTTTGCAGAGAAGGTCTAAAGACATGCTGAGTAAAATCATGATGCAACACATTTTAATCCTGAGATTCAGAGAGAGCTTAAGTGCCTCGTTCAGCATGCGAACAAATTAAACTCTGAATTACAGCACTGCAGCATGCATATTATCTAAATGTAATTAATGCAATGCATATATATATCATCCATCAGTTTATAGCAGCAGCAGGTATAAAGTTTGTGTTAGTGCTGGGCTGAACAAGCATCATGCGTGAGACTTTAATTTGAAGAAGGCTAATATGAGCGCTAAAGCCTACGAGCACGACCAATTCTAAAAGATCTTGTATTTTAAAGCTACGACGAGGAACTTTCATGTTGTGTTGAATTTGGCGGTTCCTGTGGTCAAACGGGGTAGTCTTTCTGAGCGCCAGAGTCCCAAGAGAATTCCTCTTATTTTACAGTCTGCCTCGCGCATTCCTGGTTCTGGTTCTCCTGGTACGTGATCGGATGGCAATAACTATATAGAAAAATATCCTAATATAGACAATATTCTCACTGATGGTCTGGTTCACTTATGTAGGTCATATGGAGGCATCGGTATTACATCGAGACTGTTTCATAACCAGTTAAAAGTTCCTCACAGTAACTTTAACTTGTGTTACAGTTCACCTTGTTCTCTCAGAACCGGACACCACCATGGTTTGTTTGCAGATGTCATGGAAGTCGATCACATTTACAGTAAAGTATTTACTTTCACATTTCTTCGACATGCTACCTTAGCAACATGCAGAGATAATCGATCTAAAGACAAGTCACGCTAAGCTCTTTTTTCTGTATCTAATCCATCTGATGGTATGAATAACATGCAGATGCTTCCAGTGGCAAACTTGGGTTACCTTTGCCCGTCTCTAAAGTGGGCTGAGTACGAGCTTCAGAGGGAAGAAAAAAGAGAAAGAGATGGCAAGGGTATAAGGTGTAGAATGCAGTAGGACCTCATGGTGGTGCGTTTAAGCTCACGGGAATCCTTAATATCTGTCATAGCACTGTGATTCTGACTCATGCACTTCATGGCTATGCTTAAATCCCACTGATATAGGACGTTGACCTTTTTCCTCCAATACTGCTTGAAATGTATTCCAGATGAAGCTAAATGGCAACAATAACTTACTTGTGTCCATGACTGTGAAGGCCTCCTCTGTGATGATGGGCCCAGAGCCCTTGATTGTATGTGCACTTAAGTAAAACTTGTAGAGCATGCTGGAGTTCAGGTTGCCCAGGGTAATGGTGGTCTCGTTGGCTAGGAAGGTCATGACCTTTACTGGCCCCAGTTCATTGGTGTTGTTGACTGCGGAGACGGTGTTTCGAAAGGAGAAAAGGGTTAACGTTAGGAATGCACAGCACATTCTGTCCTTTACACAGATGCCTCAATATACTTGGTAAAATACAACAGGAATTGTGTCGGGCAGCTGGTAAGCCTACCTAGTTGGTATTTCAGTGTGTACCCAGTAAGCCGTCCATTGTTGTTCAGTGGAGGGCCCCATTCCAGAGTGAGAGAGTCTAAATCAGGCTTAATGGCATTCAGAAAAGATGGACGCCCTGGGACTGAAAACAAAACCAGAACCACAGTCAGAATCTGGATGTTGAACAGGACAGATCACGACTCTCAGCATTTTTTTTTGCATTAGAGAATAAGATGTTCTGGACTGTTTCAGGGATGTAATGGTTGCTAGGAGGCTTCAGGTGGCATATTTTGAGGTAAAAAGAAGTATGACGAAACACATAAAAAAATTGCTTAATTGTAAGATTAGTCAAAAATGCAGAAGGAAAATAACATGCACGTTAAACTGTCAAGAAATAAAACATCTTCTATATGCATGACGTTTTAGGCCCGCAGAAAAAAACACGTCGGCCAACATCAGCCATACACACCTCCCTCAGGGGTCTTGAATGTCTTGCTGGGGCTTGGAGGTCCTTCTCCTTTGTTATTCAGGACTCTGATGGTGATGTTGTAGAGGCTGTAAGGCTGCAGGCCTGGCAGACGTCCCTCGCTACGATTCCAACTGAACGTCAAATCCTGCTCCTGCTGCTCTGTGTCCTCTGTGTCTTGCACGCCGCGCTCACGTTGGTAGTATACCTTGAGGAAACACACCGGTTCATTTCTATATGAGCACGAGAGTTCTTCGATTGCCTCACTATTGTCCTCATCCATGCAGGAAGGCAGAACGAAAGTGGAAAAAGGTTGAACGCTGACTCCTGCTTTGCTCAATTGAGACCGTGTCCACATTGTGTTCAGTGCATTTGAAAGCCTATTGAGAACTAATACAGTGCAGATACTTAAGATTTATAAAAAGGTCACAGAGATAGATTTTGGGATAAATTTGATGTGCTGCCATTTCACTCCGACTTCTCTCTTCCCAGTGCAGCAGTAATGAGGTGCTACTGGGTAATAACTTTTAGTATGGTGAGTAGATTGTGAAGCTTATGTGAAAAAAGGTTTCCCCGAACAACTGTGGTCAGATCTATTTAACCCTTGTGTTGCCTTAGGGTCATTTTGACCCGAATCAATATTACACCCTCCCCCCGCCTTAGGATTAATTTGACCCATTCAATGTTTAATGTCGGTGTTCTTTCGGTAGTCAACAAACAAACATAAAGTGCCTCACACTTAAACTTGGAAAACAATATTAATTCTAATAATTTTCTGGAGGTTTTAATTGCTGGCGTCAAATTGAACCCAAAGGGTAAAATATGTTAGTAAATATAAAGGTAACAGGAGGATGAAACATTGAATCGGGTCAAAATGACCAAAGGCGGGGGGAGGGTGTAATATTGATTCGGGTCAAAATGACCCTAAGGCAACACAAGGGTTAAACCACCTTATGAAACAAAATTCCCTGAACATAAGCCTGAGTTCCTGAAGTACATCTGGCCCAAAAGGCAACACTGCTTTATAAAACACCTCATTGAATGATTGTGTGTGCTCGAGCTTCATCATCCTGAAACACTGAACCCCTACTAGAAACCGCCAAAGACATGCTGGAGACAAGACATTTATCAAACAATACCTTGTATCCTTGTAGTTTTCCTTGAACGGAGAGCAAAGAAACCGGCTCCCAGTGCACTTCTGCAAGTGTGCTGTTGTGAACCATGATCTGCACACTCTCAGGAGCCGACAGAGGCACTGTAGAGACGAGAGAAAGAAGCAATTCTTTAACAACTCATTTCAAGTCGCAAGACAAAAAAATGTACTTCTGCCAAACCTAGTGCACACGTGTTTGTAAAATGTTTAGAAGGTTAAAAAAAGATCAAAGACAATGGTCAAAAGCAGTTGTGTGAACTCTAACGCACACCCCGGAAAAATGAAATGTTAAACACGCTGTTCACTCACAGTCTTCTCCAGAGTATCCATTCACTACTTCAGGGTCAGGCCCGCTGCCGTAGTCATTCAAAGCGTAAACCTTGGCCTCGTAGGGCACATAGATCGGAGTTCCAGACACAACGAACTGTGAAACGTTGGACACAGTCTTTGAGGACCAACCCTCATCCATGTCCTTCTGTCTCCACTGCACGTTGTACTCCAGACTCGGCCCGTTAGCCTGAAATCCTGTCAACGGCTGAAAAGAGATTGTTTTGGTCAGGTACTGAAAGAACCTGCTGAGATTTTCCAACTTGACTTTGGATCAAATGTTAAATAAGCCTCACATAGCGGCCACAATAATAATCTTAAAGGATAGCTTACTGTCCACGAGATGACCAAGTTGCCCGGTTTTGTTCCTGCACACTGAACATCTGATGGATTTTCATTGGGAGCTAGGAAAACCCCAAAAGATGGTTCAATGAAAAGAATGTTTGTTTATATTTTGGATATTGTCGTGTTGACCATGATAACCACCTGCTGGGTTGGTCCTGTATTGGCTTGAGGGCTGGCTGGGCCGGCTGTAGCCAATGTGATTCATAGCCAGGACTCTGAAGGAGTAGTAGACGTATGGAGAGAGGTTTAACTGTGCCGTGGTGCTCGTACCGGCAACCTCCGTCAGGTTGATCCACACCCCGGGCTGGTGGAGCAGATCCTCGAATTGGATCAGAAACTCTGGGGAAGAAAAAAAAAAAATTCAGAGTTCAAGAATCTTTTGAAGACTGCCTAAAAGAAACTGGACGAAAAAAACGTTCCTCAATGACAACTGGTTATTCATTCTGTATGTATAGCCATGGAGGCTCATGGCTAATCGTGCCGTTTCTGTCTTGTTTATTCGCAAGAAAGTGTATAATTTCAAGTGTAGCGCAGTTTGATAAACAGTTCATACTCTGTGTGGGACTGTTGTGTTCGTCTCCAGGGATCCAGGTGAGCTGCACGCTCCTTTCTGTCTGGTCCGTCAGTTCCAAATCCGTTGCAGGGTCAGGTTTATCTGCAAACACAATATTGAGCCCAGAAGCGCACAACAAATGAAAAGTCTTTCTCTGCTGTTGGATTACAGCGAGTCCTTGCAACAGTTTTGACTAAACATGTTGACGGTGGGACATGAGTTTCACATGAAATGAGGTGATGGGTAATTCACTTAATTAACATAAATATATGGAGATAAATATTAGCTTTTATCAGAATTCCAATATGATAAAGGACATATGGGTACACTTTATCACTGTCGTATTCTGATGTTAATTCAATAAAGCACAGGAGGCAGTTTTTCATTTTTGGGTCAAGACAACTTTGTTTCTTATCTCTTAAAGGTGCAGTATTTTATTGTGCAATTAAACATTTTAAAACCACGCACTCCAGGATGATTATACCACTGTAATCATGATAACCTGCACATGCCCACTAATACCTGAGAAGGAGTCTAATCCAGCAAGTTAGGTGAAAACTCCTGTGTGTGTGTGTGTGAAAGGCTGTGTAATCTTTAAATGTCAGGGATTTCACAATAAAATCATTAAAAAAATACACACCACATTATAAACATATAAAACGGGTCAAAATGGTTGTAGGAAAGCAACAAGAACAACTAACATATCGTAAACATTAAGGTGAAATGGAAAGTTTTACAAACAGAACTTGATGTTTGGGTGACGAACATGGAAGCTACAAAATCCTAATCTGTGGACATTGTTTACCGTAGACAATAGCTGGAGGAGGAGTAGCCTCTGACAAAGCAAGCAGCAAGAGTAGAGTACAAAAAGAGATTAGATGTTAGTGACGGATATCAGAAACGGCAGAAAAGCAGCAAAAATAGTGACGTAGTGTTCGATTAGAACTGCTACCCATTGTTGCTGAAATTTGAAAGTGATGAAGAATGAGTTCGGTGCACTTCAATAAAACTATTTTTGGACAAATATATATAAATCATAAGCAGGACAGAAGAGAAAAGAACCCATGTGGACTTTTGCCCTTGTGTCGAGTTCATAAACAACATTGTCGAAGGAGAGCATTTACCACGTTTCACTGCGTTACAATCTCTTTAAAACATAGATGTACCTGACCTCTGATAACCTGTTGAATGCAACAACAACAACCTTGAATACACTGTGAACGTACCTACGATAGTCAGCATCGCACTGGCTGAGTCCTGGTCCAGGGTGGTGTTCATGATGCAGGTGTAGGTGCCCTCATCTTCATCTGTCACATCTTTGATGGTCAGACTGTCAACGTTCACCTCAAACCTGATGACAGGTGGTTTTGCAGAGAGATGATAGATTATTCTTTTCTGGGGTTTTTTTCACGGTGCCACATGAGTCTCAAAATGAAATAGATTAATCTCTTATGAGCCTCAAGGTCGCTGTACCTCCCATCAGGCAGCTCTCCACCGTCTTTGAGCCAGGTCATGGTGGGAATGAGGGACGGGTCGTGTTTGACTTTACACTCGAACACAGCGCTCATTCCTCTCTGCACCACCTTGTACTCTGGCTGCCTCAGGATGCGGGTGGGCTCTGGACGATAGGAAATAAAGAGTTTATACTAGGAATTATTACAGCTTGATGGTCATGCTACCAAATGGTTATAGTGTAGTTAAGCCCTTTGAGGCAAATTTGTAATTTGTGATATTGGGCTATACAAAAAAAACCTGAAATGAATTGAATTGAATTAAGGACAAATACTTTTCCACACACCTACAATAGAGACCTATAATATATCTATTTCTGAGCTATAATAGTCTATTTATTATCCATGTCTGACCTTTAACTTCCAGGTAGACGTGGTTCTCCTTGATCCCCAAGTTGTTGGTGGCAATACATGTGTACTTTCCACTGTTTTTTGGCTGTGCCACATGAATATCCAATGTGCCGTTCTCATGGATCACGTAAGGGTCATCATTCTTAACGCTGGTCTGACTGTCTTTGAACCTGCACGGAAAAAAGCGAACATTGGGTTTAAATATTGAATTGGAGCCGTGCAACAAAATCGGTTTTAAAAAGGAAAACCGGCGTTACCCATGCACACGTGTATCAGCCTTAAGTACAAATGTGCGTTGAATTTTCATTTGCAGTAATAAAATAAACGTACTGAACTGAAATGAAGTCTTCGTCTAATAATAATAGAAGCTTCAAGACTTTTTATTCTTCAAAATTAAAGTCACCTGATCTGAATCTTACCATGTGATAGTCGGTATTGGTGAGCCGAATGAGGCGCAGTGAAGCAATGCACGGTTGTTGGTGATGACCTGGTACACTCGGTTAGGTGGAGTGAGAACCCTCGGTGCCTCAGCTATGGGAAGAAGCACAACGTTATCTGAATTCAGCATTTCCCCTTCATCCACAGTGGCCCGTACATCCACAATGTCTTATCAACTTGCATATAGATTTGCAAAAAAAATTTGAAACTCACCAAGAACGTTGACAAATGCATTTGCCATCAGGTAACCAAACTCATTGGAGGCGTTACACTGGTAGACGGCACTGGACCCCGTTTGCACGTTGCTAAGAATCACAGTGTCATGGTCCACTTTCCGACTGTGGTCCTCAGGTGCGTCTGTTAGAAGACAAAAGACAGGAAATATTATACATAGAAAAAACATCCCACTTTTTCCAGCACTTCAACAGCATCATCACAGTTGTGTGTATGTAGAATTCACTAAATAACATGACTAGTGCATTACAAGAAATTGTATTGCGTACCATGCTGGGATTGAAGTTCAATTCCACCACAGCCCTGCAGGTCTATTTATACTCTCTGCTGTCAGGTACTTTGAACATAACTGTGCATAAATTAAGTATATTCTATCTTTGGACTCGTTTTACTTACTCTCTAAGGAGACCCCATTGACAAACCAGCTAATCGCAGGTTTGGGTTCTCCATTAACTCGACAGGTCAGGATGCCGGTCTCGTTCGGGGCGAGGATCAGGTTCCTGGGAGCGCTGACCCAGAAAGGAGCCGCTGTGGATGTCAAAAAGGGAAGACAGTAAGATTTATGAGAGAATGACAACAAATAAATCCTTTGCTTGAGCTTCACGGTGCATCTGTGTAAATGCAAGATTAAAATGTGTCAGTTAAAGCCGACAAAGAATAGAGTCATAATAACAAAGAATTGAATGAAAAACCAAAAATACAGAAGAGACCGTTAAATCCAATTCTGATGTCGTGACATAACTGTAATGTTTCTTTTTAAGACGTGATTGAAAGAATCAAATGAGGTACCTTTGACAGTGACCTTGATGATGTGGGATGCGGTGCCCAGGTTGTTTGTGGCTGTACAGCGGTAGTCCCCACCGTCGCCTTCATTCACATCCGAAACCTTGAGCGTTTTCCGGAAGTTATAGAAGGACAACCTGCTGCTCGGCAGCTCTCCTCCAACCTTCTCCCAGGAGATCTCTGGAGTGGGTCTGTGACAGAAGCCAAGACAAGATGATGTGTGTTTTTGTGCCGTGCCTTCGAATACTTTTGTGTGACCATATACTGTGTATACCACGCTTATATGAACACCATGGCAGCTTCTTATAAAGCACATAAAAAGGGTGCATTTCTTCTCTGTGTCGATTATATCCACAGTCGACTTACAGGCCGTCGGCAACGCACTCCAGCTCCAGAGTCTCCCCTCTCAGAACCATCTTGGTGCTGGTGGCGCCCAGAGGCATCATGAAACCGGGGCGACGCTCCCCCTCTGGGCTATCTGAAAACACGAGAACCAATCAGAACCAGACTGCAACATGAATTTGAGGGCCGTTCATCGTCAAACATACACCAACAAGGGAAGAGACATTATGTGATTTGCTGAAGGGGATAGAAGGGACAGTTAATGAGTGGGGTGATGTAACAATGTTTTTTTTCTTTTTAAAGCCTCGTCGCATACTGTATAACAAGAGGAATCCCCTCTAGCCATCCGTTTGTTGCTATGGCAACACTTGGGTGTCTTCGCTTGCCCGTCAGCCCCATACACATGCATCAGAAGTTCTTTATGGAAGGATCTTGAGATATTTAACATTACTTTGAAGAAAAGGTTTAGACAATAGATAACGGACGACCCTGTCCCACTTTGAAAAAAGGTGTAGAAAGAGCAATGCCATGTCAGAATATAAATAATAAATATCATGCTGCATGACTTAGTGTTGCCATCTTGGATAATCATGGATGTTGTGCTTGATGTAGCAGATCATGAGATCAGTATTAAGTGAATTGAAGATTCCAGGGAAGATGCAGTCAGCTGACATGTAAAGTTATGCATGCTTTGAAGGCTGCGCGACGGCTTTAATATGTCATCTGCATTCAGAGGAGGTTATGGACGTTGCTGCTTTGCCATTTAACAAGTATTATATCATGCAGTACAGTCAAGGCCTTTGTGTTTATATTGACTACAAATCTCTATCCTGAAACCCATGAGGAAAAACTGCAAAAGAAACAAATAGAAATGAGAGAAACCTGAGGAAGAATTTGATAGTCACAAGGGAGGGGTTAGGTCAAGTTAGAGGTGAGTGTGTGTGTTGGGTTCGGTTCGGCCCGGGAGTACAAGATGGACTGGGTTCACACTGAAGGGGCTGAATGGGAATAAACCAGCAGCACTCACCACTATAGAAATCAGTGACATTGTATAAAGCAGCCACTGTCTCATTCATTGTTTCCACTGTAATATAACAAGAAAATCATAAGCATGCAAAACTAGCAAAGAAAACAGGAAATGTGTAACTTTACAAGGTATAAACCAATGCATTGAGCTTGTGGAAATGCATTGAGCTTGTGGAAATCCATTATAAATACAGAATACTCTATATATAATACTCTACAGTTATGATATTGTGATAAATGCACTTCATAAAGCAAGGAAAGGTAGAATACAGGAAGAGCAGCACAAGCATTCATTGACGGCGACGCAATTCTGCAGAAGCAACGCATGGATTTGAAACATGACTCAGAGTAAAGCAAGATCCTAAAATATCTATAATGTGAAATAAAAGAGACTGTAAAAGAAACAACTTTTCAATAATAATCAGAGGACAACAATGAAAAGGTGACTGGTCATACAACCAATACTCAAATCTGCAAGTACAGTTTCGTCTTTCAACTCGATATATTAGGACAATTGGTATGAACTATTTGAAAATATATTTGTGTTCCAATTTTGTGGTGAAATGTTAAATGGAAAAAAGAAAGATTGTCCAGCAAATGCATTCTGCGTCCTGACTTACTGTTCAGCACGGTGACTGAGATGGGCTGTTTCTGCTGGATGGTTTGTGTGTGAGGGAAGCGAGCATAGCAGATGTAGTCGCTCCTGGTGTCTTCTGGGAGAACATTGGAGAAGTACAAGTCTCCATTCAGAGCCTGGGACACTCGTTTATCCAGCGGGAGCCTCTGGAAATCTGAACAACGGGGACGGAGAGGGAATTGGACATGAAACGGCATGTACACATGTACAGTCCTATTTATTCTGCTGTATGTGTGTGTCCTTGTGCCATGTGTGCAGATAATATGTAACCATGCAAATGACTCACTGTTATCCATCCAGAAGATGATAGGAGGGGGAAGCCCTGCAGGGGGTCGGCACTGCAGCACCAGGGAGACCCCCATCTGCACCGCGATCGCCTCGTTTCTCTCCTTCGACCACAAGGGGGACCCTGCGAGTCACATAACCGTCAAACAAAGGTACTGGAGGCTCCCTACACAGTCGCTAGTGGAGCTCAGGCCTTTATAATATATTATAATGTGCAATAAACAATGGACAAAATGTCATTGAAAATAATCAGACTCCTTACTGGACTGTCTGATGACAATGGCGTTGGATACAGCGGTGCCGTGCTCATTGTGTGCCGTACACTGGTACGTTCCCTCGTAGGCCTCAGCCTTTTCTCCGCTGATGTCAATGTCGAGAGTTCCTGAACCGGGCTTCATCAGGACTTTGGAGTCCTTCTCGACATCAAAGTGAGTCCCGTTTCTTGTCCACGAAAAGCTAGGATCAAAAAGAGCGATAACTATCACTTTTTTGAGGTTAGGTGCCACACAGAAACACAAAAGTGAGGAAATAACACAGTTTTGTAGCTCGTTTCTTCAAATTGCCACAGATGCATTGTGGTCCATTCCAGCAGACTGAATGGAATCGCTGATTTTGTCGCAGGGAGTTTGTGGATTCTAACTTGATTGAGGGGCAGGTGGGAAATCCAAACTGTGTCTAATTCCCCCGGCCAGGTGTTATTTCCCAAGTGGTCGCTATGACAACAGTTGCGATGCCGATTTATATTTCCACCCTGCTCCAGGTCAAGCTGGCCTCGGAAACCAAAGGACCATAAAAGTGGGAATTGGTTTGCTCTAAATTGTTGAAACTCTCAGGTCGTATTGTTTTACACGTTGTTGTCCCTGTCAACTGGAAAAGCAACAGGGGAAATATCCTCGCGTAGTTTGCATTCGGGATGGATAAACAAGCGTCAACGGGATGGGAGGAGTGATGGTCTCACCTGGGATGAGGCTTCCCCTTGGCCTCACAGTGGATGACAATGTTCTCCCGCGGATCAAAGATATAATCCTTGGGGGACTGTAGCGTTATAGTGGGGGGTTGTGGCACTGGAGAAATGTGAATAGAACCATAGTTCAGGCACGTACAGGGAAACAGAATCACAGCACACTGAATTACAGCATCGTGCAACATGCAAGAAGCGTTCACACAGTTGGTGGCGTAACGCCATCGCGAGGCTCCAAACTGATCTCTGAACCCGATAGCGTCTTACCGGGCCACGATCTGACATAAACCAAGCACCACTCCAAAACAAGCAAGTCACTTCACACAGAAGCAGCGTTGAGTCAACCGCATGCACATCTAACATTGCTAGAACACACACATTACGTTTTAGAGTGCAGGAACTCAACACTCAAAGTCACAGCACTTTTTTGTAAAACAACTTACATCCTTCCAGTACTTTAGCTTTTGGTCCAGCGTGACACGCCGTACCACAGTGATAGAATATTGAGGAAAGGTGTTAGTTTTTGCAAGGAGTAAGTCACTAATCCAGGTGAAATAGTTGCCCATTCAAGTATTGTTAAGCATGTTATTGAGCCTGCCTGAAGTTTGGTAGAAATATGATTTCCCCTCTTTTTTGTGTGAATACTTCTATGGCTTTAGTTTCATTAGGCAGGTGCAACCAATGCAAGACAAGTAGTTGAATACATTATAATGTCACACAGGATGTGTGATATGTATAAAAGGGAGACAGAGTTCTTTAGGATTGTGTTTCATAACAAAAAGATATAAAGTGACGTCATGCTGAAACGTGCAAAGAGGAAAACCAGTAAACTGCAGCTCAGTCTGCAGATGCTCTAAAACCCTTTAGTGGTCCATAGAAGCTGTAAAGTTCTTCATTATGCACCACAGTATGAAAAGATTGAGTGTAATGTAGATTAAAGTTCTCCATAGAGAGTGATGCAAGTGTTGGGGAATAGTTGAGAACCAGTTTTGGGAATTTACTATGCTGGTAAATACAGTGAATGTGACAATGATGTGATGGGGACACGACTTACGATCAAGAGGCACCTCCAGTGCTGAGGTCATGTGACTCAAGAGGATCAATAGCACGGCTCCGAAGCCCGGCACCCACTTCCTGCTCCTGTTCATGTCCGTGTGTCGGGATGAGAAGCCCTTTGTCCAGATTCAACAACGCGATCGGGCCGGTCGACAGATTGACGCACTCTGGATCCACACTGCAGAGGAGACGCACACAAAAGAAAGAACAGATTACCACACGGCACTAAAACTGTAGCTACGTTTTGGATTTATTTAGACGACAAAGTCTCAAAATGGGAAATGTATATAAAATCAGTCCATAGGAATGAAAGATTTGGGTACTCTCAGAATATTTAGTCTGAACCACAATGGAAAGTTTACTTTGCAAATTCATCCTCCATAGTCGGGTGTGTAAGTCACCGTCTAGGTGAGGCTGCTGGACGGCCGGCCGTCCTGCCAACGGAAAGACTTTGGCAGGAGAAGTCCAAACAAACTTTACTCCATAGTTGTAACTTAAACAACTTAAGCTGCGACGTCAGCCTTATATTTTACAAATAAGACACAGACTCATATTTTTAGGTATTCTATACATGTGGTCAGACTCATGAGAGACGGCCACGGACGACCAGAACATCTGTGCGTCAGAGATGCCCCGCCGTCCTCCACGTGTTCGCCTGTACACGTACGGCATGTGAGTGCGCTCGGCTGGAAAAAAACGATCACAACTCTCCTGCAGATATAGCTGCACCCGGAGTGGCACGTGCATGCACAGACCCGAATGCATCACTGTCAGTGTGTCATATGTCCCAAGTTACACGTGAGTGCGGGCTCAAAAGCGCAAGCTTCTGTTGCACGGTCCACGAGAACGAGGCACGGCATCGAGCCACACATGGGACACATTGGACACATTGGACCGCGTTGACATTAAAAAGGGCTCTCGTAAACTGCACCGTGGGGGGGGAGCAGAATATTGTGTTGGTTTTTTCCCTTTTTATGTGCTCCGCCTTGCAGTGCCTGAGCAGCTGGCAATGATTTATTCGCAAATTGGTATTATATCACTACTCAAATGGCATCAAGACACCGCTGTGCATATCATGTGGTTGATGAATGTCTGCGTCTTCTCCACAATTGCACATTTTTTTATGTTTTGACAGGCTAGACATTCATTATGAGCGTTGGCCGAAACTAATTTCTCTCCGCTGTGAGCCGGTTGAATCATGGTAGCCAAAGAGGGGACTGTAACTCTGTCAGCAGGCTGAGATGGATGTGGAGGTGGAGCAGTGTGCTGCTGACAGGTAAATGGCTCAGTCCACCCTGAGGTCTTCATTATTCATGACTAGCACACGCATCTTTGCACATAAGCACACACACACACACACACACACACACACACATGTGGATGCACAAGCAGAGCACACACACACACAACAAACACACAGATACACACAGATACACAGGGGGGTTGAAGTCTTCAGAGGCATTTGAAGGTGAAGATATTTAAGCTCGCTGTTAGATTCAGGCCTGGTACGTCTCTACTCTGCTGGAAAGGAATCACGTATGATGACATAGGGTGAGCATGGTAATGAAAACACACACACACACACACACACACACGCACACACAGAGTATAGTGTGTCAGATTATATCTAGCTGAGCTCGGCAGAGTGTGTGAGCCAATACAACCCCAGGACACAGCTAATTACGCCGACACGTCCTATTGGATATAACTCTCACTAGTTAATAGAGAGAGAGAGAGAGAGGCACAATGGTTTGCACTCAATGCATTAAATGCAGGCCATGCATGCTAAATATGCTAATGTCATTGTGGAAAAAGCAATGTGCTATCATGCAAATGTAACAGCCCATCTTCAGATTAATAACAATAATGCTCCATTCGGCTGCAGCAGAGGCATTTCACCTGGCCGGGCTGCCTTTTGTCTAAAGTATTGAGTGATAAAAAGAAGAAGGGGAGATGGATGATGGAGACTGATGAATGTCCAATACTGAGGAAGACATTGAAAACATTACAGAGGATGGGGAGGAATGGGAAAATGAATTGATATCGCCTGAGAGAAGAGTGTGATAGAGAATGTGTGAAAAATATAATGCGGCATCAATTTCTTTATTCGTCTTGGCCTAACCAATTCTGGATTATTTTGATGCCTCTATGAATGATTTGTAAACTTTATATGTATTTTTTGTAAACTATTTATTTATTTATAAATTACCTTTAAAGGTAGTTAAAACATTCCCTTAAAAAATCTCCCAAAAAGGAAATATAACACTGTCTGTTTTTAAGTCTGACCTGTATCACCACTCCACAGGCAGTGAGAGATTATCTGCCTGAGGGTAAAAAAATTTAAATAAAAAAATTAATCAGTGGACAACACAGCTGACTCCCCAAGCTCGGACGCGAACAGCAATCAGACACACACATAACATAAGCTGCCATGTGCAACTGTCAACAGCTGCAATTTCACTGAGTGAAAACTGGCATAAAGTGCTTGGATGTTCCCGTCCATAATTTTTTACGGTCTTGGATTACCATGATCATGAAATATAAAACTGATCTCTTCACCTTTTTATGTGAAGAGGATAAACACGTTTGTACCAGTTGCTATAAAGTGCTTTTTAAGCCTGTCGAGGGAATTTCTCACTAAAAAAAGGCTACATCACCACGCTGTCCAGTGGGATGGAAGACATTTCTCTGTAAGTAATATTCAACAAAGATCCTGAGAAATTCACACATATACAGCTGGATATCCATCCTGAAGATACGTGGGACACAATCATTTCCCATTGTTTATTTCCTCAAGAAAAAAGAAACAAAGATGATGACAAAGAAGACTCACAGAAGGATGAGTGGGATGACTCTTTGGCTAGTGGGCATGTCACCTCTCATCCTCCTCTTTCTCTCTCTTCTCTGACTCAGAGGTCAAAGCCCAGAGGTCAAAGAGTCGCCCTTGAGCTCTGCTCTGTCCACGTCTCAATCTTTGTTTCACTTCCTGTCTTCTTTCCTTCACGTCGTTTTCTATTGTTTTCCCATCCATGCAGTGGTGACTGGTTGTCACACCCAAATGGCTTTATTGAGGTCTCAAGGTTACATTTGCACCTGCGAACAGGAAAGTGTTTCGTGGATCTTTTAAAACGGACATTTTAATGGACGATAATGGCGGCCGTCTACTAGCCCATCCTTCATCTCTGGGTAAACCCTTTTACTCACACCTTCTCCCATTAGATGGCGTCTTTTGTCACTCCTTTTAAGCTCAACAGTGTGAGTGTGCAATGATATACCGGGAGTCTTCATTAATAGATGAGTCGATGTTGCTTGCTCCCATACAGAACGCTACCCTTATATAAGTGCTTCTGGAAATATAATTCAGTGGCGAGGACGAACAGCAGTTACCCTTTTGATTTAATCCGGTCTGTTCCCATTCCCACCACACATCGACTTTCTGTAACCTCGACCGATTCCCTCTGTTGCTCTGCGCATGTGGTCTCAGCTGAGTATTCATCACTTAATAAGAGGCTATATTGAAACTAAATGGCTGGAGATCAAACTGTCAGTGGTTCAAATGATGGCAGTGGCTTACTCTACATATTGGATACGATTGACTTCCTGCCATGAACTTTACCCAAATACTTAATACATCTATCTGTTCACAACATTTAACCAATACTCCTTCTTTAATCTCATGCAATTTAAAAAATTGCATCTTATCATATTGTTAAATTATGGGGAATACTTATGTTAAGCAGATGTTGTGTAACCAAATAGTTGTTCCCCCCCGTTTCCCATCTTTATACTCAGCTAAACTAACCTGCTGGTGGCAGCAGCTTCATGTTTACTGTACAGATATGAGAGTCCTCTTATCCAACTCTCCGCAAGAATGCTAGTAAGCATATCTTATCCCAAAATGTTTGATTATTCCTCTAAAACAACCGGTTGTTCAAACCGAGTTTTAGCAATGCCGCGTATTTTCAATATTGCAACTCCTGCCTTGAACTGCGTTGTCCCTTTGGTGACATGCCGGCGTCATCGAATAACGGTTAAAACCAACTTGTCCATTCAACCATTTGTGTTGAGCTCAGTTTTCTGGACCAAAAAAAAAAGATAGATATCTTCCGTAAACATGAGATGGACTTTAAATACACTACCGTTCAAAAGTTTGGGGTCACTTAGAAATGTCTTTATTTTTCAAAGATTTTATAAAGATAACATTAATCAAAAATACACACTATACATTGTTAATGTGGTAAATGACTATTCTAGGTGGAAACGTCTGGTTTCTAATGAAATATCTCCATAGGTGTATAGAGGCCCATTTCCATCAACTATCACTCCAGTGTTCTAATGGTACATTGTGTTTGCTAATCGCCTTAGAAGACTAATATCTGATTAGAAAACCCTTGTGCAATTATGTTAGCACAGCTATGCTGGTGATATAAGCTATACAACTGGCCTTCCTTTGAGCTTGAAGTTTGAAGAACAAAATTAATACTTCAAATATTAATCATTATTTCTAACCTTGTCAATGTCTTGACTATATTTCCTATTCAATTTTCAATTCATTTGATAAATAAAAGTGAGTTTTCATGGAAGACACGAAATTGTCTGGATGACCCCAAACTTTTGAACGGTAGTGTATATTCGATTATTAATATATAACCAGAGCGAGCAATTCCCAAACTACAAAGGACGACGTGAAGCGTGCTGACACGAACCCAGCAGTGTTTACTGGCTCTCGGTTTGCCGACCCTGAAGCGATGCGCTAAGTTGGTCACTCCGCAGCCTTCAGTCACGCTGAGGCATGACCGTCTCTGACTCGATGGATGAGGGGGAGGCAAACGGGGAGTGGAGTGGAAACAGTCATATGCAGTCACATCCGATTCCAGAGACAACAGACTCTGAGTCAGACTCTGAGTGGATGCTCTCATCTGTAGCTCGGACATGAACACACTCATGCCACAATGACCGTATGTAAAGTCACTTAAATCTAACATAGTCTGAAATCCTCATCCTCATAACACACTAACCACACTAGCCTGAAGTGCAATGGCATCCGTACCGTCTGTCTGCAGGAACCGGGTCACTAGAACAGGAGCTGTGAGCCAAGAGAGTCCCCGCAAACACACGGAGGGACTGCAGCCGACATGTGAAGCCACCGTAACTCCCACTTCATTGCTGACATTTGAGAGAGGAGACTGAGGAGACTTTCGCACTTTTGTTCGGGGAGATATGCATCTGAAAGTTTTCTTTGAGCTTTGAATTGATTCCACAGCAATTCCTCGAAGTAAATGTCTGTCTCTTTAGCGGCTAAACTGATACTATTTTCGCCTGTTACTTGTTAAGTTTAACGGTAGCCTATAGCTTAGTGCTCGCTATTGGAGATTTTGCCTTCTGTTGTTAAAAAAACGACCTGATGGGAGCTGTGAGAGTGAACCGCGAACATAAAGTCGAAGTTAACACAAATAACACACTAGTAAAGCTCCGTGGAGCGCAGCAGAACAGTAGAGTCTAGCGATACTTCGGTGAGCTCATCCCTCCCTCTAACCTCGTTCACATGAAAGTAGGCACGTGATTCAAATATTGACTATAGCAGCTTTAAATGAATGTGATTAATACAATAAAAAACAAGATAAGGCTGGGGCTTGAACACCCCTCTAGTGTGTAAAGTAGGGATGCAAAATTGGATTCGAGACAGAGATGTACAGAGACATAAAAACATGCTGACATGGCAGTCCTTTCTGTAAACACATGAAGAAAGGGTTGACCCTGAGGAGAAAAAAACAACCTGCGATCACTCCTTGTCACTATATCTGTCAATTGGATAACTTTATTGGCCGACTGCACTGTATTTGGTTCCTCGTCTCTCTCTTTCAATCTCCTTCCTTGGCAAACCCGCAGCAAGCGACCAGTGTGCCGTGAACAAAGCTCATTGAAAGGGGAGAAAATGTCCCCACTTCTTTGGGGAAAAGGCTTGACTGGACTTTTTGGTTTAAAAAGGAAAACAAGAGGTAGCGGGGCCTCACTTCTCCGTCTTGATGGATGATCCACTATTCATGCATGTTTTATATCTTTTTACCAATTGAAGTTTTATTTACTGAAGCACATTTGTGCTGCAGACAATAGGTGGATCGTGTTACCTTCCTTACCTTTCAAGGCAAGAAGAAAAATTATATAAGGGATAGGAATAAAGCACTCTGGGTGTTATGAAAAGTGTATTTCTGTTAAAAAAGACACTTGACGCCGGGAGGTTTGGAGTTTATAGTAAATAAAGACAATAACTTCTTGTATCGATGATGTAATGGCTTACTTGCATTACTGGCGTGTGTTTCTTCCCAGTGAAATGCACCAAAAATGTCCCTGGATAAGATTGTGCATCTGATTCCTTTTTACCCATGGGACATAGTGTCTGCTGTCCTGACATTGTTTCTGACAAAAGCACCATAATTACAAACAATAAGCAGTTCAGCTGTTACTCAGAAGCCCTTCCGCCAGGTTTCCGTGTCATTATTGAAAGCGGCAGCGCTTCAGTTGCAGGTTACAACTGTTTAATTCAAGATCGCCTCATGATTTAACTGCTGACTTCATCAGAAGCCGTCCACTACACTGGAAGTTATTTTAAGAGCGGCTTTCCCCGACACTAACACCACTTCTTTGCAGTCTCTTTGTCTCTAGCAGAAGCCAAACTACACACAGCATTACACACGGCCACCTAATCGGGACAAACTATCTCATCTTTTTGCACGTGCACACATACAGACAGAGGGCCTTCCCTTTTTGGGGTCAGTTTTTCTAGCAACATCAGCAGATTCCCCCAGCGCCTGCTTTTCTCTTAAGCTTTGTGAAGTGCTGATGGTCAGCATGCCCCCACCCATCACCGTCCGCAACTCTACAACCCACCCCATGGGGGCCGTTGTCCTTCATGTTGTTACCTTCGCATTGAAAATGCAGAAGGTAATGTTTTGATCGCCGTGTATTTATTTATTTATTTGTATGCGTGTATTGCATGCATAAGTAAAAAAGTATTAAACCGAATCGCATGAAATTTGGTGGGATGATTGGTTATTATCCGGGGACCATTTGATTAGATTTTGGGATCGATCGGGTCAAAGGTCAAGGTCATGAAAAGGTCAACATCTTCTTTTTACCATAGCACGGTCAATTTCTATCCAATTGGCATGCAACTAATGCCAAAATGTTCATAATTCAATGCCCAATCTTGTGATATGCGAAGGTATGCGCTCTACCGAGTGCCCATTCTAGTTTACCACTGGGATAACGCTGAAATGGCAGCGCAAGGCAACGCCTGTGAGAATAAAAACAATATGCCCACAGTTCAAGCGGGTACATACACACATCGAGAGAGGGCATATCATGATAGAAAAGAAAATGCATGAATACATGATGGAAAAGGTTCTCAAACCAATTCTGCTCCGAACACAAGATTCCTATAAACACGGGGCGGTGTCATCTGCAAAAGCGAATGCAAAAATCTTCAATTAAATATAAACTTGGGGTGTGTTATGGTTATGGTGTTGGAATAGTCTCAAAACACAAATGTACATCTATATTTGACTGTTTATGTGCAATAAAAGAGAAGTTTATGTTGCTTGTGTTGTGATAGCACAGGAACAGGCCTGTATCTTGCAGAGAACTAGAGCACTTAAAGTGACATTTATATTTATCTCCGCGCTGTCATCCTGTGTACTTCTATAGATTACAATATGATATAGAACTACACAGGCTGGAGTCTCGGGTAATGGTGACGATCAAAGATTAAGAGCTGAAGATCTGCCGGGCACTCCTACCATAAATAACTCCTGCTGCAGTAAGTTTCCATACAACCCCAGCACTCTTAAAGCCCTGATATGAATAACCTAAGAAGTATCTTACAGTCATTTCCTGCTCCCTGCTTGAAACGTGAGCAGACCTGCCTTCCCATGAACTGCATCTTAATCATTTAGCTCCAGGCACATTCAGGTCACAGATGGATTCTCTCTGAAAAAGTGACACATGGGAAATATACTTCACCTGATAAGGTCACACACCCCTCCTCTCGCCTAATAAAGCATTGCATGCTTTGACACAATTAAGTAACCTATTTGGAAACTGAAGGAAAAAAAAAAAGGATTTGTATTTATCCCAAATATAGGCAATGGACATTCAATTTAAATTTCTGGAAATTGTGGTTTTGTTAAATCAATAGGATTAAACTGGAACTGTTTTGAAAAATGATAATTGCTAAAAAACAAAGCACTGGACCCATCCATGTGTAACTAATCAAACATCATTACTGATAGCTGCCATTACAATTCGCTTCATCTGACATCCAATTATAGTTCTGTGATATTTGGACAATTGCACACATTTTGCCAAGTGTATGGACCGGTTCGTTGGCTGCCTTGGTTAGGTGTTGGGTGCGTGTCCATGTGTGTGTGTATGTGTCTGGGGGGGGGGGGGGGGGGGGGGGTCCGTGTGTTTGTCTAAGGCACAGAGTGTGTGTTTGAGTGGTATGTACAATATTATATGTGTGGAATTAGAATTACAGACAGAATCTGGTGTCTCGTTATTGTATAGCCAAATATAGCCATACACTATTTTTTGGGAAACAGAAATGGGTTTGAGAACCTTTGTTGCATTAATAATTTTTTTTGCAATCATGTCATTTCAAGTTGAATTCTTATAGTCAAGTCTAATTCTTATAATCTTTTTAATTGAAACCAAGCCAGAAACCAGCGGCTGTAATAACATGACAATCTAGCTAGATTTGATATCTTCACAATATATAGCAAGTACAGTATGTTTCAGATTATTTTAGCAGAGATATGTAACACACAACAAATACAATGTGAGTGTGTCAGTGGCCACATGTCTCTGTGCATGTGTGTGCGTGTGTCCTTCAGGGAGAGACTGTTGTATCTTCATGGATAACGTTTACTACACATCTTTTTCCTCATAGAGGCCTGATCAATTTCTGAATACCTTGTTAATTTGCCTCAATACACTACACTGGTATGGGACTTTCAGTATACCGATGTTAGGCTACCATTCTTCGGGCCTGTTGGAGAGATATACATTTAAAAGATGCCAGATACGAGATTGGAGCATTTACATCACGGCTCCTGATTGCCAACAGCGCAAAAGACAGCTAACAACACATTTAACAGTATTTAACGGCGCGGCGCTTTTTCTTTTTACCACAACTGTCTGGACGGCGCTTTCAGCCTTCACTGCATATGAGTGGGGCACACTCACACTCACGTACATGCACAAAAAGCACTGACGTCCGGCCCGGCTCGGTCAACAAAAGCAAGCAGAAACTCGGATAAAAACACACTACGTGCATATAAAAAGCACTGACGTCCGGCCCGGCTCGGTCAACAAAAGCAAGCAGAAACTCGGATAAAAACACACAGTGAGTGAGGGCGACTTCATTTTTTCACTACTCCACCACATCTTTACATCGAAAATAGTGGTTTGCCGCTATATTCACGTTCAGTACGAATAAAAAACCCAAAGTACTACTGATGGAACTTGCGTACAAATGCAAGGCTAGATTGATATGAGGGGCGGAGTGGATCGGGGCTGTGTGTGCAGGAGGACAGGGGAACAGGAGGGGGGACTGATCAACACGTTATGGCAACGCAACTAGCTGGCATGCCTCTATTTGTTGATCGGGATGAGGAGAGAGAGGAAGCTGGAGGAGGGGAGGAGATCCATCATCACAACTTACACTAACTGAATTCAAATCACTTCTCTGTGAAATAAACTGCGATGAGAAAGACTCAAATAAAGAGTGCTGCTCTACAGGGCTTTTCAGGAAACAGTGTGTGTGGTGTGTTATGTAATACTGCGCTGCAGCGCCTGCTCTAGTTACGAAGACAGAGCTCCCGACTGACAAATATGCTGGGGCCCGTTTTTGTGTGTAAGCTTATTGTGTTAAGCAAAACATTTACATTCAATACTCCTCATCAAAATCCATTGTGTGCATCGTTGAGGTCTAATTGTGGACTCGATTTATTTCTCGAAATAGATGAACAATGCAGGAAATTATGCAGTTTTATGTCATTTATGTGTGTGTTCAATAGCATCTGTGCGCGCTCTCTGTTTGTGTGTTGTCAGCGTTATATTTTACACAGACATTTAAATACAGTCCTCGTCCTGTGTTTAAATGCTTTTCACTTCCTTCGCAAGTAATTCTTTTGCATCTGAATAAATGTACTTGTACGGTTATATAATCAGCCACGAGGCAAGTAAACCAGGCTAAAACCTAAACGACAAGCGACAGCAAAATGGAGTAAACTAATATAATTGTTGTCTGTGATTCATTTCTCACCTCCTTGACCGTGAATATTTAACATACCCATCGGCTGGATTTTTCTTTTCCTGCGGACTGACACTGTGCAAGGCCCCGACTGATCATCGGATTAAGAGGAAGGCGAATTTCAGGCGACGCATTGTTCGGACACACCCGTATGTGTTCCGCCATGGATGATGCTGGGAATCCTACAACAATCATTGAAACACGGCATCCTCCGTGGTATCCAGAAACCTACATTGGCCACCCCGTACCCCCCCCACCCCAAGGGGGGGTCCCATCCCAGCAGCAGCAGAGCAGCAGTTCCCCCTACCCTCTTGGCGAGAGGACTGACGGAGAGACTAACAAACAGAAAGATGAATAACAAAAATAACATGCGCTGATGAAGAAAGAAAAGCAAAGCGGCTAAAACACCACAGGTACACGCAGTACGAACAACACCGTCAAGTCTCCATTATGTCTGTACAGGTCAGCGACTGGGTCTGCATCCGCCATCAAGAAAACGACGCCGCTGGGAGGGAGGGGAGCGACGCCGCTGGGAGGGACCATTCCAGAGATATAAATGTATGTTAACTCAACAATCAGAGGAGCTCTCTCGCGTTCCCACCGAAGTCGCGTTTCGTGTTATCGCAAGCCTGAGCCCCTCTTGGCCAAAGCTTTCAACATGAATACATGAGCACATCCTCCCAGCTCTCCAGGGAATATCCAGTAAATGACTGTCTTGCTGAACACAAGGACCTTCTATCAATAACCAAAATGTCTCCAGTCATTTTTATTCATCTCGCATTAGCAAAACAAATGGGATAAGAAACATGCATTATTAACGCGCTTCATCATCAGGCGAGAGGAGGGGTGTAACACCGCAAAGATGCTATTTCCTTTTGAAGGGAAATGTGCGTATTTGCTTTCTTGAAGCCAGCTAAATATTAGGATGGACGCCACTCTGCAAGCCGCGGGGAGGAGCTGGTACGCTTAGCTTTGACTGAAGGCTGGAAACAGCGAGCAGATGACACATTATACCTTTCTTGTTTAATCTGAGTATCAATAAACTGTGGAAGATGAGAATTTGCATTTAATACATTTTGAATGCATTAGGACCAAACTTAGCAGACTTATTACGAACAAACTTGATTGGCCAACCAGGAAAGGAGAGGAGCAACCTGACGAGCGTATAGAGTGGTATATTAAATATTCAGAACCTGTTTGAGCCTTCAAAGTAATCCATGAAGCAAATAAGATCTTAGTCGTTAACTAAAATATCTCTGACACCAGTGTGGATGTCAATACTTACACATTCTCTGGAGATAAAGGCAGAGTTTCTCTGAATGTCCTCATACCAACAACCATCAGATCACCACGTCTGGTTCCTAAAGTCGCTTGTCCCAAAGCCCGGTGCAGAACCGGTCTGATTTACTGTCTGCCGCCTGTTTCAATTAGCTGCACGAGTTTATGGATCCACTGGGAACCAGTACGCTGCATGTGTCTGAATGTTTCCGTGTGTGTGTGTGTGTGCGGGAGGGAGGGGGGGTTGCAGACTGTGATAGAATAACTGACCCCAGGCATGAATAGAAATGTGGGTGCACGTGTGTGTGTGTGTGTGTGTGTGTGTGTGTGCTGTAATCCCCTAGACTGGGGGCCTCAGCAATCAAAGACAGCAGCTGCACACTTAACACACACCCTGACTGCCTGACCTCTACACACACTTTTACCTTCGTTGGATCCCATATAATAACACAAACACACAAACTAGTATATTAACATTCCCATTAGAGGTTCAATACACATCCTTATGCAGACTTTGAATGTAGTTTTAAACGACTAAGTGACCAAAATGTAATTCCAAGTTGAAAGCAAAAGGACTCTACAAAGTGAAAGCAGGTGTACACTGCCATCCCAATGGATCCGTCCTTATTCCTCTGGCTATTCTCTCCCACCAAGAGGAATATAATGTCACATCGTCTGCATTGCTTTGAGCCCACAGTGTCCAGGCTGCCATGAAGGAAGTCAGACTTTCTCACTCCTGAGAACGCGCTCCAGGCGCTCGTTGCCCTGGAGCTGGCGAGTGCAAACAGACGGAAACACACATTTGCGTCTTTAAACAAATATAGGGCGTCGGCAGCGCACCAACAAAGGGAAGAGGTTACAGGCAAAAGAGGGTTTGTCGTTCCATTGCCAAGCAACGCAATGCAAAGTACGTGCCGCTTGTGTGAGACATGGCGCGGTGGCTCGGTAGTCAGCTCCGAGCACCTGGGCAGCCTTGAGGTCGTCATCACGTATCAGACGTACCATCTGTGTGTGATGAGATTGTGATGTAGGCCTTGGGGTATTGTATTACTGTGTGTGAGTGTGTGTGTGTGTTCTGTGCCAATGTACATCTGTTGACATGTACCAATAGTCATAGAAGATGACAAATGACCCAATTAAAAGTGTTGCCAGATTGGGTTTAGTGCACCGCGTCGTTTCTTACGCCAACCCAAATCTTTTCCGAAACCCAACCATGCTTTTACAGTTGAAATAACATTTTCTATCGTATGGGCCCCATAAAAAGGGGCGAACAGTTTAGAGTGTGCACACAAATGGCAAACCATCTTTCTTGAGGTAAGGCTAGATAGAAAAATGTCAGAATAGCATTAGCAGCTTTTAAAATCTAACGAACTAAAGAGTCCAAACCCTCACATTCCCTTGTATTGTGTTTGTTGGACAGAGACCGAGAGGGAGGTTGGTTACCATGGATATTTGAAGGTTTTTATTTGATACGTCTGTGAGCATCCTTCAGATGACAGTCTCGTCTCACAGACGGAGGGAGCTGGTTTAATCAGAGAGATTTACTGCCGCCCCAAAGTTGTTTTTTCTTCCCTCTCTAGAGGTTAAAGGGACAACTCTCCCATCCCCACTGTTCCCCCTCCACAAAACACAATGGAGTCATCAAGAAAGTCACAGAGATGGTGTGAGCAAGCGGGACGAATCAAGCTCAAGGAACAGTCGGAAGCAGCATGCCTTTGCCGCTGAGCCTCTGCTGCGAGCTTCTCGCACCTGAAGGGGAGCGTATTGTAAAGAGTGTCCAGGTGTGGGAGCTCTTAGGGGATTGGATCCAATCATCAGAGACATTTCACAGCCCCAGACGTGAGAGCGTATGAAAGCGAGAGGAAACAGAAAAACGACGGGGACGAACAGAAGAGTGGGAGGTCTGGAGCGACAGACGGAGCAACGGACTGGAGAATAAGAAGACTTGTAAAATCTGTCACAGCGAGAGAGATGCCTGCCGTAGAGTTTGATTTATATGCTAATGCAGGGTTTCTGAAAGCTTTATTTTTGTATTATTAAAGTACTTTGTTACACGTTGTTATCCTGTCAAATCCAACTACCGGCCTCTTTCCATGAAGACACGATGATGCCATGTCACACAGGTGTAATAATACAAATAATTATGACTAAAGTCCATACAGCTGCATCAGTTTTTTGACATCGTGCCAACTGGCTACAGCGAACACAACAGTGCTGTCGTTAATGTTATAAGCAACAGCTACTATGGCGAATCTTGACTTTATCCAACAAAATGTGTCTTTGTGCTGTGGAAACTAGCAGCGGAACATTGTGTGGGCAAACAAAAAAAGATCTGATTCACATTTGATGTGTTGAACTCAGACTGCTGTATCCATATACACTCTATCTGAATTAGAAACCCTTTTGCATGAGAGGAGCGATGTGTATGTTGTCCTTTATGTCTTAAACTGGAGTCCTGATAGGAAGAGATCTGTTCACAGTAAGGAGAGGAAGAATTATTACAGAATATCAATTGTACATGTGAGCATATGATATATATGTTGAGAAAAGTCTTGAATAAATGTGCACATATCTTTATAAATAATAGGACTTTCCCAAAGATGAAAATATGAAGCTTGACAAAACAGCCCGGGGGGTTAAAGGGTTATTAATGTAAACAATACATCTCATGCAATGTCAGCCATTATAATGAAACACACAGCAGTGTTTGGCCTTGAGGGCATTTTGCATATATGGACACTGTAAACAATCAAGACAATCAGTGTTGGAGAGGAGATGGAGGAAGACAACAACAGGCAGCTATTGACACAGATGTCAGAGAATGATGTAAAGAGTAATTGGTCAAGACTTAGTTGTCATTGTGCATGTTTAGTAATTAGCGATTGTTTAAAAGTATTTCCCTTTATTCATTTCTCCCAAAAAGACAGCCAATAGTGAGAAAGATCCCAGAGGAGAGAGTCGAGCAGGAGAACGCCCAGGCTGCTCAACAGAACAGAGCTCAGTGTGACGTGACATGTCAGAAACACGTTGGGAAAATGCCCATGCAGCCGGCACCCGAGAGCCCATCTTACATGAAGGACCAACACAATGGGGGAGGCGAGGGAAAGACAAAGACGGAGACAGATGTAGTGTGAAGATGAGCGCAGAGCGATGAGAAATGGAAACGGGGAAATGAGAGTGCGGAACAAAAGGGGCTGGGAGGGCAAACAGTGGAGGGTATGGAGCTATAAGATGCCTGGGAGACGTCTAATATTGACTGAATAACTTCAACCGAACACAGGGAGAGGCAGGAGGAGGAGGAGGAGGAGGAGGAGGAGGAGGAGGAGGAGGAGGAGGAGGAGGGTTTGAGGCCTCCTAATATTAGTAACACCAGTGGAGAGGGATTTCTTTATGTGATCTCATTAATTTAGGACTCCTTCAGAAAAACCTTGTTCTCAGGCTGGAAGCTGTGACGAAGAAGCGCCAAGATAACACAAAGGCTGCTGAGACACACCACCAGGGCTCACTGCCACAGCGAGGTGTAGATATTACACCGGCTACATTCTGTTTGGCAGCAACGCTGTCACCAAGTGGGATTACTGGAAATAGAAACTCTTTTCTTCTTCTTCTTTTTTTTTTTTAAATGGTTCAACTCCACGTGGAGAGTGATGCCAGATTATCGTGTCAGCATACAAAATAAACAACTGTGCACACGTCTCACTCTTCTGCTCGTCTCACACCACACAAACAGAGCACGTGACCGCCGTGCGATCGGTATATCCTGCAGCAGTCGTGCGGCACAAGACTCTTTGAAGGAAGAGGAAGACTGTGGTGGCAGGCGATGACATTACTGAATGTGCTATTTTTAGAACTATGGTGTTTTTTTAAATCTTGGCTCTAATCGTCCCTCATGGTTTCTGTGCATCTGTAAATGCGTGTATGGATCAGGCATGTCCTCCTGACGGCACAGCAAACATTAGAGATGTTCTGATACCATTGTTTTATTGCAATACTTGAACTATATAGTGTATCATTACTGAGTTACGATCCCATGAAAATAGTACACACACACACACACATATAGGGTCCAGTTAGTGAGTGAAACATGTTGCTATTGGTATCAGAACGACCTGATATATTTTATTACACTCCAAAATCAGGACATATTGATAGAGCTTGATGAAAATTGTGTAACAGTTTAGCTCCACGCCTTCCTTTTTGTAATAGTTGTTTTCATCCTGTCACACCATCTCGTCAATCCAACTCCCCTCACCTGCCTCTGATCACCTCGTTAGTCCCTCATTCCCTTCACCTGGTCCTCACGCCCTTCTCACCTGCAGCCCATCCCCTCATTAGTCCCTCACTATTTAGCTCCCTCACTTCCACTTGTCCTCTGCCAGATTGTCTTGTGTTTTCGTGCCAAGTTCTCCAGCGTTATTAGAGTATATTCCTGACCTGCCTGTTCTGACCTCTGATTCTCTGCCCCGCCCCTTTTTGGACTTGTTTGGTTTTCGACTGATCTCCCGGTTGTGACCCGCCTGTTTCCAACCAAAGACAGTATTCTTTGTTACTCTTGTCTGAGTCGTGCTTTTGGGTCCACTCCAATAGCGCCGTGACATTTGCACATTATAACACAGATTCATTTAAAGTGAACCTCAGCCAATTGGGATTAATAGCATGATTTTTCAAATGGATTATGAACTGGCCACTTGAAAACTTGCCAAGAGAGGGTCTATTTTGTAGGGCTTAGGTTTGGAATAATTTAAATGAAAAACAACATTTCAGATGGGAAATCGTGAAACAGTTTGGTCACCATAAGATAACAGTGAGAACGGTGAAATGGTAATATGTGGAGAGTTCCTGATTGCAGCAGGATGTGATAACACAATGTGACTAATTACACTCCCCTTGGCAGTTTAACGAGATTGAATGTGAAAGCTCTACAAACACACACTTCACAAGACCAGCTAGACTTGATATTAACAGTCCACTTCTTGAAAAGGACTAAATGGAGCGCTACCCAAACAGCAGCATTATGCACCACTAGCCAGGGCTCTGGTGTTCGCTGAATGAACGCGTTTGTGTGCTTTCCTTTTTTGGGCATTTATACGTGCTGTATTTCTTTATGTCCCTTCAGGTCAAATAACAACTCAACAGCCCTTTGCATGGCTTTCTCCTGCCGAGCTTTTGACTTTGTTAATTGAGAGCTACGGAGCCAAGATTTAGAAGCCACACGCAAATGAGGCAATCCCGAACTTGAGACAACCATGATTCAGGACCTAACATGAGCAACACGAAACAAAGAGCTTGGTCTGATTCCCTTGGATGCTGCCATGGTTCAGTGACGTAGCGGCGTTGTTGCTTCCTTGCTGCGCTGCATCTATATGTTTAATATCCACGCCCAGACAGACTTCATTTGCATCCCACATTTGCCCCGATTTTCTTTAAACAAATTCCCAATGACGCAACATTGACCTGCAGTCAAATCGAGTAAACAAAACACGAATCTGAGAGGCTCAACGAGTCACATGTTTGCAATACGCTAATATTACTCTTGCTTTTCAAACCCTTCTGATAAAAAATATCTGTGAATAACAATCCATTGAGAAAATACTCTCTGTGTGCCCCATTGAACTCATAGTTTGACGCCAATGCTTACATCTATCATTTAACACCCTTACATGGCTTTTTGTAAGCCTGAAAACTAGACCCTCTAAAACATGTTTGATTACAATCAACGAAACCTCTTTCAGTCTAGTTTAAAGCCTCACTGTTAAAAGTCAATATGGATGTTCTGAGGAACAGACAGTAGAGATAAAGAACAACATTATCCCCTGTTTCAGCAGGCACAGACCTGCAGAATAAATGTGCCTCAGGCATGGAAAGAGATCTCTTCTTCCTTTAGACTTTAAAAGAAAGAAAAGGCATATGGAGGCCTCGGTCCAGGCTCAGATAACTGCAGCTTCACGTGTACGTAAAGCAAAGCTCTGAGACGGATCTACCAAAGTAGCAGTAAACACCAGCAGCTTGCCTTCACTTCATCTCTCATTGAGCTTGTGGCGGGCCGGACAGCATGGACCCGGCTGTAAAAGACGTTGCTACTCTAAAAACAGATGCAGCCTGTTATGTTCACCAGCCTTGTTTGATGAGTTTATGTTTGACTGTTATGTCATTGTTCATTGAAGTTAACAGTCAAACGATGAAGCCGAAAAAGGGAGGAAAACGTGATTGATGCATGAAAAGAAATCGTGTGTCTTTGTCTCATAAGATGTCCCTCTGACTGCTGGAACATTGGCAGAGCAAGATAAACAGAGTTAACCCACTCCAGTCCACGTTAATGAGCTGGTGAAAGATCACACAGCTGTCTAAAACCAGAGGCTTCTGCTTTCAGCAACACCGACGCCCTCCGGGCCCCCGTGGCTAACCCCGGGATCAATAATCTCATTGTCAACAGAACCCCGTGAGTTGACACTTGATGCCTGATACACACCATTAACCAACGTGTGTTAATGGGGATGCTCGTGGTGTTGGTCTCGGCCCTGTAAGGAAAGCCATTGTCATAGTAAATTATAAATCATGAAAAGGTGAAAGTCAGAAGAAATTGACAACAGCAGACAAATCCTGAACCTGATTCTGAGACAGTATCCCTTTATCGGACAGAACAAGGATAGTACATCCCCAATTATCCCAAATTCGACCCTCCTTCATGTAGGATTGTAAGTAAAAGTGACAAGAGCGGCAAAAGCACTCAATAATTCATCCCTCAGTATAGTATTTTGTGGGCTGACTTTGATACACAAAAGCAGCTGCAGGGCTTCTAAGCAAGAATATGTTTTATTTTATTTTCATGTGTGAGGGGATATAAATTATTTACTCATAATCTGTCTTCCTTGCTTGCAGTTGCACACTTACAAAACACCTCAGAATCAAATCCTGGACAAACATCTTACACTGCAGTGCTCAGCTATTTATTCAATGTGTGAGGCTTTATAAATTGTCGTTATGTACAGAAGCAGGCGTTGTCTATGCCACCTGAATTGTTGTACCGTAGACCTGAAGACCATAACCAGAGAAGGTATGAATGAAATACTGCAGGATATCTATGGGACCCTGCGCCATGGAAAGGGAGACCACTACGGGTCAGCAGTCACGTCTGCACGTTGAGTCGGTGCTGGTGTTACATGAAGCGCGTTCACATCCGCACACAATGTTTTTGTTGGCGTTGTAAAAACCCGTAGACGTCAGGGACACGGCAAAACAAAGTTGGGTAAAGTTGGAAAGATATTTACAGATTCGGACTTAGACAAAGACACGGGGACTATTTTCTCTCGGCTACTGAAATGCGAGACACAACATTTGCTCGCGACAACTATTTTGTGCTGAAAAGCAGCTTAATATTGACTTACTATTTACAATGTCGCACGCAACCGTATTATAAAAGCAATAAGGTACTCGAAGCAGTACTGTATCGTCAATAATGTCCATTTAGTATTGTATTTGAAAGCTGAATAATTTGTCTGAATGTAAGCTTCCAATCAAAATCGCCACGTCAGTATAACAACTGTCAGAGTTGTTTTGTTGGAGTTGTTGGAGTTGTTTAGTTTTTGAGTGGCACTCCAGTCTAGTGTTCTGGTTCTTCTTCCACACTTTTTTGAGAGTCTTTTACAGCTAATGAATTGAAAGCGTGTGACCATGTAAAACTACTTGTGTCACTGATCTCAAAAAACCGATCAGAAAATCTGAAAGAGAAGACGGAGTGTTCTCACAGTCCTGTTCAAGGGCCTAACTACACCCTTGAAGCGGACATTATTGACGATACAGTACTGCCTCGAGTACCTTATTGCTGAAATAAACCAATTCATTTAAACAAAACTGTTATTTCAGTAAGTCGCACAGGTGCATCATCGCCGGCCGAGCAAGTGACAGTTCATCCCACAGTTTTGGGACACTCCCTGAATACCCGATAGCTCGTGCTACCTGGTGAAGTGTTTATGTGCAGGAGACCAGCGTGGGAAAAGTATGTGATACCCATTTAAGAAAGTGGCAGCTCTCCCACTTATTAATGGGTCTTTTGTAGAGCGAATAACTTGCGGATAATATATCACAACGCCGTAATGGACGACCGGCTTGAATGAGCATATAACAAAGTGAAGGGGTTTCCTGTGCTTTAGAAAGGACACATTGTCGTCATCAATACCGGTGGTCTTTGAACCGTGTCTTCTCTTATTGTCTTCCCATCTGTATTTGCTGGCATATATTACCTGACTACATTATGTCAGAGGTTAAGGGGTCAAGTGATGGAGACAAACATGGACTGCGTCTCGTTGAAAAAGAACAAAACTCAACAGCACACAGACTGCCAATGGCTATACTCCCCAACAGTTCCATAAATCTAACAGAAACAACAACAAAAAAAGGTGAATTGTTGCTGCTCGTTGCCAGTGGGGTAGCAACCAAGCGCGGGGTAAAGGTTAAATGGGCTTTGTGAATCATGGATCAGAGCGGAGATTGGAAGAGAGATGGAGTGGGTTGAGGGTCAATACCAGCAGCGCGTCTATGGTGTGAAAATGCAGGGAAGCCACAGAGGAAAGTGCCGAGCCCAGAGCAGCCCATGGAAGTGATTGTGATTTATAGAACGTGGTGGATGTGTTCAAAAGTCATATTTGATAGCGTCATTTTACAATGGCACAACAAGCTTGTGTCCATGACATTTCAATTATAGAATTAAAGTGACGAATGTGTTTAATATCTTATGACAAGGTGAGTTCACATGGCTTGCAAACTTCTTCTTCTTTAAAGCTGTTCTAATAAAAAAAATTCTGGAATAACAATGGATCAAATGGCAATGTAAAATATGGAATGTGAATGAGTCAGTGACAAACCCACAGAGGTCAATCACCGGACAGGAGCTGATATGGTCATGATGCATTCAGCATTTAGTGTTTGGTTACATGTTTGCCATATTAACTATATAAAGGTGTTTACAGCGTGTTACCCTGGGCCCAAGTGGAACATAAATCAATTAATATAGGTTTATACATTTTGGTATTTAAAATAAGGAATCGAGACCCTTATTATGGGTGCAACGTGTCACACGTACAGACACTTTCATTCAATTTGCCATGCCCTTCGACATGAAAGGGGACAAAAAGACATCAGAGATTCATCTATAAGTCATATGGCGGTCTTGCCAAAACTATAGCTCCTGGCTCTAGGCCAAGTCATTAAAACTGTTAATTATCTGCAAAAGGATGTGAGGAAACAGCTCTATTATTAAAACAAAGGGTTAAGCAGAATGTATTTTGTAAGAGAGACAGTTAACGTGGCATTACAAATTGAAATAAATGATGTTCCAGCTTCCCCGGTGATCAATGGTTTTGACTAACAGATAGCACAGTTCTTATTGTCACACATACTGATACTTTTGAGTTGATTCATAATCAGGTGTAGTGTAGCAAGTGTGCCAGAAAAGCGCAAAAAACCTACGAATAAACAAAAACAATTAATAGTAAAAGACAGGCAGCAGCGTCGGTCATTGTATCCTCTCAGGCCCGACGTCTCTGTATCCCTTTGGGCAGGTGGTGTCTCTGAAGGACATCTAGCAGTGTGAGTATCAACGCTGTGGATCTCAGCAGTCTGTGCAGGGACATCAGGGTTATCTCTTCCCCGCAGATCAGACCCCGGGAGAACAATCTGTTCCTCCATTTGATCAGTAACAGCCGCAGAGTTTCAGAGAAGAAGAGAAAAAGATCCCTGAACGTTTGCTTCGTGCTCAGCTGGTATATCTACACCTTCAAATGATGTGCGGTCGGCTCATATCTCACGACCAACTGGAATAAGCTAAAGTGCTACAACGGCAGCCTGGCTCTGATAGGACAATACAGAGTGTCTGGCAGCCCCCCCCCCCCAAAAAAACCAGTCCGCTCAGCAGTTTTAGAGGTGAAAGAGATCGCGACAGAGAGGACAGAGTGTGTGGGGGGGGGCGGCATTACCACTAATGTGAACCGCCATTGACTTTTATGGGCCAACATCCAGAGGCATCAAATGATGCTGAGCAGGAACTACCAGGAAGGAGTACACAGCCTGGGCTGCATCAGGGTCTGTTGCCTGGTAACATATTTTGGCACATTGTACCATGTGTGTGTGGATAAATGTCGCTCCAATATTTATCAACGGTTCCTCTCAGCAGCATTTGTGGATTGTATTCTCTTCTCTGCTGAATGCGAATTCAAATGGATCGATGTGCCGTTTACAACTGAAGAGCGACTCATCATCAAACTGCCTCTTAAATCAATGCACTTTTGTTTACTCTCCCTTTCCAGTAATTCTGGCTGTCAACAATCTATACACTTTATGTTTGGCTCGCCACACATGAATGAACTCTCACTCATTTATATAACAGACGCAACTATTATTTAAATATTTACCCTTTGCTGTGATGGATTTTTTGTTGTTGTTGCATCAACCTAATCCACCATGGTAGTTGTGTGTTATGCAATGTCAGTGTGGCTTATCTTCTCAGTCCACACGCAATGTATGTACATTACATTTCATCTCTTTATATAACCCATTGAATCATCATAATTCCCTGGAGCAGCACTTTAAATACATGTGTGTCATGTGGAGGTTTCCCTCGAGCCTGCACCACACATGTTGATTATGCAGCTTAAATGAGATGAACAGGAAGAAACAAGGCAGATGTTGCACAACTCCTTATCTCTCTTCAAGGCCCATAAAGACGAGGATCTTTCCGCCTTTTAGTGGTCATCTATCAGTTAACAGACACGTCTGAAACTGATAGATGACTTTTCCGCTCTGAGAACCGCTTCTGTTATCCGTCCTCATCGTCCGCTCCCTGGCAAGTTCATTTCCCCACAAAGACGCTCATTCAGTCCGACCAGAGGGCTCTGGAGACGAGCCGGCCTCCGAAAAGGCCTTCTCTGAGGGGTCAGACGAGTAGGATCGGGGACACATGCGGGCTCCGTTGAACTGGAGACGCTTTTTCCCACACCACGCACACATTGACGATGAGCAGATGCTTAATAACAAAGTGTCCCGGGAACAACTGAGGCCAGACTGACGACTCGGGAGTTCCCCTGAATGACTAGAAGACGAGAATAAATGCTGCCGGGGGCAACTTTTGCTAAATATTTGGGAGACATTTATCGAAACACATGGTACGATGCGCCAAAATATGTGTCCAGCCTATTCTGCAGATACAAATGCCTCCTGAGGTGAGGGAAATGACACCAGATTTGAACCCAGTCTTGCGACAGGGAGCATTAGGGGCCCCCGTGTGGGTGTCGGCTTTGGGCCAATGAAAATACCTGAAAAAGCAATACATAATTACACACTCTACAAATCATGTGTAAAGGCTCAAAAGATACATTTCCATCAAACTAATCTCTATTCTCATGGCTGGGGTTAAAATATCTTCTACCGATGAAAAAAGAGAAGAAATCTGTTGAAGTGAAGATGCAGTCCTCCACAGAAAAGAAAAAAATATATATATATATACAGTATATTCCATAACTGACAGATTCAATTATGCCTCGTAAAAACATCGTTAATAACTATTGTTACGGCTGGTTGGCTCACACCCGTCATGTGCTGCTGGTGCCCTGAACCAATTGGATGTTTGGTTTGATAAGCGGAGCTCTTTAATGGCTTCTTTGACCCAAATCCTCACTAATCATTTTAGAGCTGTGACAAAGATTCTGGTGCATGGGGGGTACTATTATTTTTTTAAGCCTACTGTACAATGAATTAAGCTTCCACCACTGGGATTTGAACATTCTTCCTTTGTTACGCGTGTTAAAAAAAAGAGGATATATACACGTGTCGATACATAAATACATGAACCATATGCCTTTGATATCAGTGTAAAAATCATCTCTTTTTCTCCTCAAATGTCCCGTATAATCTTTTTTTTTTTTAACTATGAGCGTGTTAACGTGGTTGGGATCACCTGGCATGTTGAAAACAAATAATCTAACATGAAATCACCCGTTCAGACGGATATTTCCGATACGGTTTAACACTCAGCAAGTGACAGATACTACCAGTCTGGCAACTGCTCCGCTCCGGCCCACTCGCCCATCTGTTGTCCACCTGATCCACAAGCAACTCCGCCATCCAGCAGGCAGCCTCACACCTACCGACGCTCGCTGTTCAAAGGAGAGCGATAGGACTTTTGAAGCGTATATCATGTGTGAGTGTGTATGCATGTAGAAGGAAGAATGTGTGTGTGTGTGTGTGTGTGTGTTATGGGAGTGGCATGCCATGTCTTCTTTTATTAATCTCCAGTCTCTTGCTCAACAGATGCGGCCTGGCACAGCTGGTGATCACAGCTTCTCCACTCCTCTCCTCTCCTCTCCTCTCCTCTCTCCTCTCACCTCCTCTCCATTCTACTTTACTTCACTCCCCCTCACTTGAGCTCTTCTCCTCTTCCTTAGTCATTCCACACATATTTTTCTAACCCTTTTCCTAAGTGCTTTTCTGTCTTTATGTTCTGTCCTCTTTCCTTCACTTTTCTTTTCTCTCCTTTTCTTTTCTCTCTCCTCTTTCTTATCTCTGCTTTCCTTTTCTCTTATCTTATCTCCTCTCACACTTTCTGTAACTTCCTTTCCTCTACTCTCTTTTATTCCCTTTCCTTTCCTTTTCTCTCTTTTCGATTGCTCTCGCCGTCCCCTCTTCTCATCCCTCCTCTTATCCCTCCTCTCTTTCCCTCTACTAGTTTATAAACCTCCATTGGTGATTTAAAACACAATACAATACACCTTATACGTGTACACTGAGATACAGTGTTTAGTCAGGTTGGAACTTGCTTGCAACTTTTAATTTTATTTCAATATCAATTACCGTGATGATTATTACATTATTAAGATGATCTATAAAATGTGACACTTTCCAAGAGCCCCAAGGGGAAATATTTAAAATCATGTTTTATCCGACCAAGAGTCTAAAACCTAAAGAAGGTCGGTTCACAACGATATAAAACAGAGAGAAATGCTCAAATTGCAGTTTTTGCTTGAAAGATAATTGAAACAATCACTCAATACTCAGAATTGTTGCAGATTAATTCTCTATTGACCGACAACTTGATTACTCAACTAATTGTGTTAGCTTTGGCAGGTGTTTAAAAATCCCATTGGCAGGAACATACCTGGTATCATAAACCCTTATGCTGACACAGTAATGTGCAAAAACTGCCTCAGAGTCCTTCATTGTGCAGAAGCTGGGTCTCCAAGCAAAAACATCAACGTCCAAAAAAGAAACACACAACAAAAAGCCATCTGTCTTTATGGAAGAACAACATCTGCTCTTTCAGAAACCGACAAGCAGCAGAGTGTCACACTCCAAGACCGGCTTTAACTTTCCCCCATTTTCCAATTCATCAACCCTCAGCCAGTAATGCTAATTTAATGTGTCCCGGTCCCTTAATGAAAACAGCCACCCAAACATGTCCAGCTGTGAGCCGAGGGTGTGGGGGGGCGTTGATGTGCCTCCCGCCCCCGAACCCACCATCGTCGCCGCAGGGTGCTGATGCTATTAACCCAAAGCATACAGAAGAATATGATGCTAATTGTATTCATTTGGCTGCAGCCTCCACAGCGGTCTCTTTTTTTCTAATAAAAAAAACAGGATGGCTTCATTAACACGTGCACCTGCAGACTTCATTGGCGTTTGGTTTGAGTGAGCTTAACAAACTCTGGGGAGGAATTTAAAAAAAGAAGCATTGTGTCCTCGTAGCAGCAGTGCCTGGGGCTAATAACCAGATTGCAGCATTATATGAGGCGTTAAAACACACACAAAAATAAGGTATATTATGCGGCTAGAAAATTCAGCCGTGCAAACTGATTTTCTCACCTCCGTTAAAGTGAATAATTCCTCAATTAGTCAAGAAAAAGAAAATATTTGCTGGCTCCAGGTTCTCAAAGTTGGATTTTTTTTGTTTAACACTATTTAATGTATCACTGAATATTCAATATGTATCAGTTTGGGACTCTTGGTTAAAACAAAACATTGCATTTAAGCTCATCACGTTGGGGGTTCAGTACTCAGGATAAGCATGTTCCACTACTTAATTTTACACAGGTAAACAAATAATAATAAAAATATTTTGGATAGAAGAGCTGAGACAATTAATTGATTATTAATTCAACAGAACTGCTTTAATACTCGACTAATCTTTCGTCATAATTTACGGCATGAATGCCAAAATGTTTTGTTGTGGCTGGATTACTTCCTTTTTGGTCCATTCTGACTAATCTCTTAACCTGATGCATATAAACTTGTATCTCTCTCCTATCTGACTGCCACAGGATACTCACCCTCTGGACCTCAGTAATCAAACACCCACAGGACACAGAGAGTTTGGATCAGAGTTCAATTCACGTAGATTTATTTGTAACCAACAGTTTCACAAATAAACCTGAGCTGGGTCCGGCATTAAAGACAACGACCTCCCTCCACATCTGTCTTTCCCAACCCCCGAACAAACAAACTTTTCTATGCTTTATATTATTGTAAACTGAATATCTTTGGATTTTCAGCTTGGAAAAAACAAGCAATTTGAAGGCAGCACCAGGGGGATTCGGACATTGTGACGAGCCCAAATATGGTTCTAGATGTATAGAAATGTAACTGTTATTCTCTGTGTGGGTGGTGCTGTACTAACATCCTGGGCTCAGGTATAAAGGTATAAATCACTATTGTCTACAGCAAATGGTTTGGACCGCTGAGGCTTTAACGGACTGTTGTCGGTGGAAAGCAATGGACTGGGTTTAAAAGGTTGATGAAGCAAAATAAAAGGACTCTAGTTCTACAAAAATGTGTCTGTAAATGTTGTAATTAAACGCAACATAAATGGAAACCTTCATGTTCAACCATGTCAGCCAAGTCCCTCCTGGGAAAGAAAATAATGTCCATAAAAATAATGAATCTCATTAAATTAATGAATATGTTCATTTACTTTGCAGACACATCTTTATGGTCTGAAATATCTCGTGTCAATCTCCTCCCGAGTGAAAGGACAGAAACTTGAACTCAACCCTAATCTGTGAACAGACATAACAAAACAATATAATGCATCTCCCGTGTCCGGAAAATTGTGTCATCACTTAAAACGACAGAATGAGAATGAGGACCCGCCGTGAGCTCCATCACCTGACTTGTGTCTAATGGGCCGTGGGTAACTGGGGGAGCGGGAGAGTGACGATGACACTGCATCTGCCATGAGTAATGACGCGGTGCTGGCTCCCAAGTCTGGGGACTTGTCTCGTGACGTCTCATGGCATGCCACGGCATTGCATCACATGATGGGTCACGCATGATGGGGCGACTGTGGCTCAGAAGTGAGCAGGGTCGTCCTTTATTCAGGATCGGCGGTTCGATCGGCGGTTCGATCCCCGACCCCGCTAGCCCATGTCGATGTGTCCTCGGGCAAAATACTTAACCCCAAAATTGCTCCGGCAGCTGTTACATTGTGAATGTGAGTTAGTAGATGGGCAGGTGGCTCCTCCCATCAGTGTATGAAGGGGTGAATGATGTCATGTGGTGTTAAAGCGCTTTGAGTGGTAGGAAGACTAAAAAACTCGCTTTACAAGTACAGGTCTATTTACCATTTATTTTCTAAATTTGATGCAGTCCTTGTCATACTAATTGATTTATAACCCGTTTTGTTCATTTCAAATAAAATATACTGTATATTATACACTTTTCTTTTCTGTGATGTGTCTAATTTGATGAAGTATGCTTGAACGTTAAGTGATTTCTTCACACCACACATCTTTTGATTCGTCGTAGAAGGAAAAGCACAGCTGTTACTTGTTATATTAACGATGGTGCCGCTCAAAAGTCTGAATAGGATTCACCTTCAATTATTTTGATTGTTCACACCTGTGCTCGTCCCTCTGTGGCGCGTCACGATGTCGTCCGTGAGAACGGGCCTGTGCTCGCTCCGTGTCTGTCAATGTAACTTCATCCGACGGTTTCACGTATTTTTTTTTTCGAGAGGAAAACATAGGAATCAGTGAGAGTATATGGCATGCCTCCTCTCATGTCTCAGCTCATCCTGTACAAAAAAATACTGACCGGAACTTTGTGAAAGTCAACAGGCTGCACCACACAACAGCAGGCTCCTATAAAAGAGTATAAATACTTCATAATAAAGGGACCTATTTGCATAAAGTATGGCTGAGGGTCAAAGTCAACTCGCTGCAGAATGCCATCTCACCACATTGTGTTACAACAACAGCAGATGCTGGCTGTCAGATGATGGGATTCTTATGACATCACAAAGAGTCTTCCTATAGACTGATTTACACACTGGTCACATACCGTATACTGAAACTAGTTCACACTCAACACTGCGCTTCTTTTAGTCTCCAGCAATCCACCTGCCATGACATAGTTGAAACAATGGAGAAATAGGCAAACAGTCTGGGTTAAGAGGATAAGACAGCAGACTTTAGTTTTAATAGGCCACCTGGGCCTGGAACCTAAAGGGTCGCATTCAAAAGCCCCACACATCGATGCATGTATTATGATCATTAGATGTGAAAAGTATTAAATTATGTTACCATTCTAACTCATGATACCCTGAAATTACTTACAAATCACTTTAAAAAATCAACTCCGCTGTGTCGGCTTCTTCTTACTGTATACCTCAGAAGAAAAGAGAGAAGAAAAGATCAGCTGTAGTGTTGTCCATCATTAATTGAGCCGCTATAGCCGGATCATCCAGCAGCAAAGGGGAACTACAACGAGCCTGAAGAGTCCAGACGCTCCGCCCCTGCTGCTACACAGAGGGCTGTGAACTTGTTTCTTCAAAGTTATTTTTTTAACGTGTCGCGTGGCCAAATACAAATGGCTTCCCCGGCAATAAACCTGCCAAGTGTGAAGTAGACCAGAGGAGCGGTTCTCAAGATATGTGAAGAACACACGGACGGACAGGGATTTGTTTATCGACAATCAAACCAACAGCTGTTCTGCAAACATCCTTGTGGGAATTAAATCACCGGTATGTTTGTTGGAACGTCTCTTCCACTGAGCAACAGCACAACACAATATGTATTTCTTTAAATCATAATTTGGAAACAATAAAGGCCTTTCTATGTCCCATTCATATCAACTCAGCTTCTATGACACTGATTATAGATACATCATTTTGTCTATAGGCCTCGAAAATGTATGAAAATAGTCAAGTGAAGTCATCACAAGATGCTTGAACCAGAGACGTTTGGGCATTTGCTTGAAGATTGACTGAATTGATTTATTTACCAATCACTTCAGCACCAATACTGCACACACTGATGATTCGGTGAATCCTTAGCAAATTTTTGTTTCTTTTATATCCAAAAGATGAATCATCTTCTTTGAAGAAGTGTAACCAATCCAATGTTGACTCAAACTGCAGAGTATGCATCCTAAGTGTTATCCACTCCGTTCTGCCTGTTCATTTGGAGACAAGAATTTGTGAGACAACATTTCGAGGGGGAAACCCTAAAAATATCACAAAAAAATCTTCCATCATGGAACCCCCCAAATGTTTTTTTTATTTTTTAAGGATAGAATCGCTAAATATATTGATCAACAATGAGAGAATAGAAGGCTGTTGCCTCCACCCCATATACCGATCATCAACAGGCTCCTGCTGACTATTAATATCTCTACATAGAAAATATCTGCAGACAAAGCCTTCGTGCTGCCCGCCTTGAAGTCAAAAACACTTGGATTGACAGCTCGAGGGGCTGAGCTACATATGGCAGCATCCCCGGCAGACATCGCTGCTCTCAGCCCGTGGTGGGCCCGACTGCACCGGCCGGCGGCAGCAACAATAAGCTCAAACCCTGCTGCAACCTCCCTCTTTACATTCACTCAGCACAACAGCCGATCAACACATTGCTCTCGCCTAGTTGCTTTGATGGTTGCAGTGTGCAGTAGATTTGAGGCTGCACCGGGCTGCCTTTGATGCACAGCACAATCCAGATTTTTATTTATTTATTATTTAATTTGGTTTGTCTCTATAAACACGACAATCGGCGTCCATATTGCTATATAATTTGCACCTGGTCATCCTCGTGAAGCAGCACACCGTGCACATGAAGATGCAGACTTGATACATCCACTGCACCATTATTCTCCAGCTACATATGTTCACACTGAAGACAACGGTGGGGGAAGAAATGCAATCTCCATCTTCAAAAAAAAAATGAAAAAAGAGAGAGGCATATTTTAAACTCACCGTCTGCTGCAAACCGGCTGCTGCTTCCTCTCCCGGCAGTGAGGGTGTGTGTGTGTGTGTGTGTCGATGCTGGAGGAAATGATGAGGTGTGTGTGTGTGTGTGTGTGTGTGAGGCACCGTGCTTGGTCAGTGTGTGTCTGTCCCCCCTCAGCCGCTGCAGCAGCAAGCTGTGGTCCACACGGCTCCTCCGCTCTCCTCACGAGCTCCCCCGCCGCTGTCAAAAAACCAGCAGCCACAAAGATCGCTTATGCTTTTGTGAGGATGACGCACCCCTGAGAAAAAACCTTGCTCATTTGTCAAGACCGACTCGATATGTGTGTGTGCGGTGCCTTATTTATTCCTCGTTCCCCCTTGAGGAAAACAGACCAATAGGTACATATTTAGGACTACACGTTTTATTTTTTTAATGTTTTTATTTTTATTTTAGTTATATAATTACTCAAAGAGAAACTACATGCAGCTAACCATATGATGGCAGTTGGTATTAGACGTCTTCCAAGTATACCCAATGTACCACATTGTAAATGTAATAAATACAACAAAATATCTAAATAAATAAAGCAATATTTCTGTGGATCTGAATTAATAATAATATAATATGATTGGCTGGAAAACTCTAGTCTCTGATTTATTTCTGGTAGATGGAGATTATGTCAGAGTGAGATCTCTGTATCCCACTATCTGTCAATCGGTGCCAATCCGGTGCAGAAAGACAGAGGGAGAGAAAATCTCAACGACAGCGACCCCGTTTCAACAAGCGGCAGCAGCTAGACCTGCAGACCGAGAGGTGTGAAATAAACAATAACCCCGCAAATTCTCTGGTTGTTCCTTCCTGTATCGAATAAAAGATCTCAGTGTTGTTGAAATAAGTCCCATGTAGCGCTGTACATGTGGGGGAAGCGTGAGCACCGCATTGTGTTAACTAGTAAGAGCATGGACGGATTAAGAAACCACGGGCCCCTGGGCCTGGACGTGTCAAGGGCCCCCCCCCCCCCCACCCGCAAAAAAAAAAAATCAAATTTAAAAAAAATATATATAATTGTTTTTTTTTACATCGCTAACAAAACAGTCCGTATGGAACACCGATACCGGAGCTGAGCAGACAACATAACGCGAATTATATGACCATGACATGAATGACTTAAGCCTAGCATATACCGGCTATGGCGCATCGTGTCATATCATCATATCAATACAAAGTTAATAACAGCTACTTCACGCAGAGGCTCTGGATTAGGGGCCCCCTGAGCTCATGGGCCCCTGGTGCCGGTAGGCTCGTTCGGTAATCCATCCCTCAGTAGGACTATTGGGGCCCTGTTACTGACATGAATGACTTAAGCCCAGCATATATCGGCTACGGCGCATCGTGTCATATCATCATATTCATATCAATACAATGTTAATAACAGCGACGTCACGCGAGGAGGCTCAGGCCCAGGGGCCCCCTGAGCTCACGGGCCCCCTGAGCTCATGGGCCCCCTGAGCTCACGGGCCCCCTGAACTCACGGGCCCCTGGTGCCGGTAGGCTCGTTCGGTAATCCATCCCTCAGTAGGACTATTGGGGCCTTGTTACTGACATGAATGACTTAAGCCTAGCATATACCGGCATACGGCGCATCGTGTCATATCATCATATTCATATCAATACAATGTTAATCACAGCGACGTCACGCGCGGAGGCTCAGGCCCAGGGGCCCCCTGAGCTCATGGGCCCCTGGGCCTGGGCCCGGTAGGCCCGTTGGTTAATCCATCCCTGCTCACACCCCTCCCCTGGGAAGGGAGGTTTGGCCGATTCACAGAATGGCTTAATTCTAAAATGAAAAAAAGAAATAATATAAAACAAATGAAATGAATAAAAAAGGAATTAAATACAGTATATATATATATATATATATATATACATATGGGGGGGGGGGGGGGGCAGCGAGACGCCGGCCGGGGACGCCGGCGAGACGCGATGCCGGCGAGACACGACGTCGGCGAGACGCCCCCGGCCGGCGCAGATGAGCGAGGACCGAACCAGCGGACAAAAAATTCAACCAGCGGCAACACTTCAAAAGTAGCCCAATTCCGCGGGAAAACCGCGGACCTGGCAACACTGGTCGTCTCTCACTCAAAGGGGAACATACGGGGTCTCTTTGCCTCGTGTCCAGGGGGGAAACAGCGCCCCCAAAGACTTGTGGCCAAAGATATATCGCATCGGAACTACCATAGAGACGTCTTTGAAGCGAGCATTGTGACGTCACTCAACCCACCAGTTCTAACTGGTTCTGTGCTTTGAAGTCGCCTGTGACGTCACGGAGCAGCGAATCAGACTATGTAATACTAGTGATTTCTAGCAGGCGGCACGGATCTGTGAGTCCGTAGGAGGCAGTAGGAGAAAGTTCTAGGGATTTGCCTGCCCTCCCCTGAGTGTCGGCCATTGCCCACACACGTGGGGGGGTTTGTAGGCAAATTTCCTAAACTTTCCCGGGTGTAGAATCGCCTACACCTTCTGCAGGTGTGGGGGGGGGGGGGGGGGGTTCGGTTTTATTCACCTCGTGTGTCTCTGCCATAAGAATCCTTCACACCCCCCCCTGGGAAGGGAGGTTTGGCCGATTCATAGAATGGCTTAATTCTAAAGTGAAAAAAGAAATAATATAAAACACATGAAATGAATAAAAAAGGAATTAAATACAGTATATATATATATACACATGGGGGGCAGCGAGACGCGATGCCGGCGAGACGCGACGCCGGCGAGATGCCCCCGGCCGGACTTGACTCGGGCCGTGACTTGTGACGTGTCAAGCCCCCCCCCCGCAACAAAACAAAAAAAGACCAACAAATGTAAAAAAGAAAAAAAGATTTTTTTTTTTTAAAAACATCGCTAACAAAACAGTCCGTATGGAACAACGATACCGGAGCTGAGCAGACAACATAACGCGAATTATATGACCATGACATGAATGACTTAAGCCTAGCATATACCGGCTACGGCGCATCGTATCATATCATCATATTCATATCAATACAATGTTAATCACAGCGACGTCACGCGCGGAGGCTCAGGCCCAGAGGCCCCTTGAGCTCATGGGCCCCTGGGCCTGGGCCCGGTAGGCCCGTTGGTTAATCCATCCCTGAGTAAGAGGCCTATCTTTTAATCTGTATTGATTGTATATTCACATTTACCTCCTTCAGCATATAGGTATATACTTTCCTCCTCATATATATAATTGGATTACCGAGTTTGAAATGTTTTAAGCAAGCAGATTAATCACCGGTCCTTCTGCTATCTTGGAGGACTCGATTCGGGAAATACCTAATGCAGAAATGACCTTTGGCCACGGGTTTGGGGCACCTGTTGCCCACTTCCTGTCATCTCACAGGTGTTTCTCTACCATCAACACAGGACAGGTGCGGACACGGTGCTGGTGTCAAACGCCCCAATGCACATTATCATTACCGGCTCAGAGATCACCGTCACATTTTGAAACGCAGAACTCACATCACAGCTCTTTGTGTGTGTGTGTGTGTGTGTGTGTGTGTGTACACACTCCTAACCCCTCCCCCCTCCCCCATCACTCAATCCCAACCTGGGACAGACCAAGCATGTCTCACACACATTGGGGCCCCATCATCAACACCCATCAATACCAGTAATGTCCACTCTCTCTCTCTCACACGCTCTTTGTCTACCGGAGCAACTGAGTGGTTACAAAAATAATCTACCTGACATTTGTTTAAACTGCTTATTTTCACAATCATTTGGAATGAAACGTGACTTTTACTGCCACAGCTTATTCACACTTCAGGTCAGTGTATACGTGTAGTTTATTTGTAAAAAAAAAAGCATGCTACACTCATACAGGCCGAGGGCCATTGGCAGAGTAATGGTGGCAAGTCATGGTGGACGTCTGGGATTTAATGATATGAAAATGTGTCGGGGTTATGCAGGTTTCTGTAAATGCAACCTTTTTTTCCACGGGTGTGACTTTGAGAACTTTAGATTATCTTTTCAAACATCTTAATGTCAGAAGACTTTAAGTTTGCACAGTACAGACGTGTACAGGTGTTGTTTGACATTCACGCAGGGCTGTTGGACAAATAGGGTGTGTGTGTGTGTGTCAACACTAACCTGCTGCCAGAGATCTGTGGAGATCCACACCACTGTGTAAACTGTTCTAACGTTTCTTGTCAATGGGGAGACGGACAGATGCATTTATCTTTTTATTTATTTTTACGCCGTGACGTTCCAGGCTGTGGAGAGGCACTTTATTATGTTCATTCCTCCGTTTTTGAAAATGGTCATCTACTATGTATATTCCACAAGCTCATCATGCTGCATAAAAAAAACTTAATTGTGAGCTGAAGCGATTGTTGTTCCAGTATCATTTTACATTTTTAGGCTCTCCGCCAAGCTTTCCCAGAGCACTGCACACTTTAAACACAGTTAGCGAAGGCCAGGATATATTATATTACGACAATGTCTCTTTGACGGATACCAGCCTCCTCGCTGTTCTCATTGTCACACGACAGCCTTCCTAACTTGGGTAAGAGAGCCTCATATCCTGAGATGACCCAGGTAAGAAGTGAGGGATCAGCAGGAAGAAAAAGGGTACCGGATTGATTCTTCCTCGAGCCCTTTGGGGGATTTTGTCCTCTGCGATAAAAGAGGGTATGCTTGGGTCCTGTGTGAACTTCTCACACACACACACACACACTTCTAAACCCTCAGGGACTTATTTGCTAGTTTATTTGCATCATTGGAGCTTCTGTATCCTCCACGATTAAGATCAAGGTTTCGGGGTGGTCGCTTGTTACATAACCGTTTTCCTATATTTGCGTCCAAAGCTCATTTGGGTGAGGTTCTCACACGGCAGTGCATAAAAGAAAGAAGGAAAGAAAGAAAGACGATCAATATTTATGGAAACTTGAACATGAAGATTTTTTATTTTATTTTTACATCGACGAAAACGAAGAAGGGAAATAAAAAGGAGGTCGATTGCGTAACACATTTCTGCCAGATCAGGGACAATTTTAGGCAAACGTGGGCAGACATACATTTAGAGCATTGTGAACGAGAAGGGAACGATAACGGTTGCTAGGGAACACCGTAAGACCAGACAATCTAATTCTGCTTGAGGAGGAGCGACTGACAACTCTTGCCACAACAAGCAACTAATAGTGCTGTGGTATCTATCTATATATAAATCCCACTCCTTACGTAAACACAGCATGGCAGACCTCACGTTCACGCTCAAGTTGACTGCCAACAGGATGTACAGCGTGTGTTGATCTCATTCACCTCATTTTCCTCATAAATACAGTCGAGACGAAGAAACTCCAGTCTCCACACAGCCGGAGTGGAGACTTGAATAGTAGTTTGTGCTTTGTTTGTGCCGACAGTGGAATGTAATTCAACTTTCAGATCAACACCAATATCACCGGAAAAGCGAGCCGTAATACTCGGTAAGTGTGCCAAATAGACCCTTACCCACTCGGTGCTTCCTCTATCGAGAGCAGGGTCTGTTCCTGGAAGTCACTTCCTCCATGAGGCGTCTCGTCGCTCAGTTTCAGCTTTGCATGCCCATGTTTCAAAGTATACTTACTTTGAAAGTATCCGCCGTCTTGTGCCAATCCAAAACAATGTCAGTGAAGAGAAATGTGTTTGTGCTCCTTATTACCGTCGCATTGAAAATGCGGAAGGTCATGTTTTGATCGCCGTGTATTTATTTATTTATCTGTATGAGTATTCCTCGCATAACTCAAAAAGTATTAAACCGAATCGCATGAAATTTGGTGGGATGATTGGTTATTATCCGGGGACCATTTGATTGGATTTTGGGATCGATCGGGTCAAAGGTCAAGGTCATGAAGAGGTCAAAATCTTCTTTTTACCATAGCGCGGTCAATTTTTATCCAATTGGCATGCAACTAATGCCAAAATGTTCATAATTCAATGCCCGATCTTGTGATATGCGAAGGTATGCGCTCTACCGAGTGCCCGTTCTAGTTGATTATGCATCACTTCAACCCAACTCGTTGAGCTAGTGAAAGAAACCGTAGACTCAAACTACCAGCATGGTGAGGGAAATATATGTTCTTTTTATTTGGGTGAACTGACTTCAAAAAGGGTCAGATTAAAAACAAAAAGATTTACTCTTGCATCTTAAGCAATGCTGTTGGATCCAAGAAGTACCTCCACACACCGAAACTAAAATCTATTGTCACATGTGCTGCCATGTTGCCGGTTCTCAACCCAGATGCTCCAGAATCCAGTTTATTCACCCACTGAACAGACCCTGCTGGAGCGAGGTCAAGTGTGAGCAACACAGCCGTACATCAGACGTGTGGGTGAAGCTCAAGCTGGCATTGGGAAAATAAATGTGCCATCAATCTATCAGTCAAGCCAGTTCTAACGTTGACCGTTTGACACCAGGAGAGAGGCGTCAGTCAGGGCGTCTCACTCTCGACCTTCCTGACAGCCGTCGTTGTTGCGTGAGGGGTGGGTGTGAAGGTGTGCCTCCTTGTGGCGTATTGTTCACGTTGATTGGGGTAACAACTGTGTGACTGGGAGGAATGGCGCTGTGGAATTTGAGTGGATCTTGAATGGGATCAAAACAATAAAAGCAGAGAATCAATGTGTGGGATCGGAGAAAAGAAAATGCAATTCATCAGAGGACGACACTTGGCATTCCTTTGTGACAACTCTATTGTCGGGCTCTTTGAGAAGTGTGTGTGCGACGTACATTCCTGTGACGCATTCTATTCTACGTGCACTCAACTTATATGCAGCATTTTTAAAAATGAAAGAAATCATACAGAGGTCGAGAGAGAACAATATTTTATCAAGGTTCTGCAAACCCAAACTTTGATTTATTTTTTACATCGTTTGATTTCGCATTCAAGGAGGAAGGAATCAGGACAATTGTGATTCTCACAATGGAAAACGTCTGTCAAATGTATAAAGTGTGTGACAACTAGAGCCAGGGATGATGAAGTCAGGCTTGAGTCAAGTTAAAAATCAAAAGCGTGGAAATGAATATTTGACCAGAAAGGAGAACATGCTTTGTATCATAAGCAAAGCATTCTTTATCATAAGTATCTGAAACAGATAGTGCGTCTGCATCAATACAACACAGTGACTTTAAGAATCAGCAGGAGTTCTTTTGTCGTATTCTTAAATTCTAGCAAGACCAATCAAATAATCGGTTGAAATATTTGAGTTTCAAATATTATTTGACATTTTCAAAATTAAGAATTAAGTGCATGAGCTCTTTCTTCTGTACAATGTTAGAAATAGGTAGTCATGTATTAATTACATCGTAATGTATTCAAGTTACTGAAAATTACAATCAGCCATTTTTACAAAATAGTTGTATTAACAAAGTTCTTCATAATAGTCAAGTGTCATAATACCGTCATTGAAAGTTCAGTCAACACTTAACCATCTTAAAATTCATAAACGTATGAACAGTCAAAACTTCCTTAATTATTTTCAAAAGTATATAATTCAGGCTCAATTTTATCAACATTTTGTGCCACAATTTTTTTTTTTTTACATCTCACTATTATTTACGGTATAGTATAATCTTGATTAATAAATACGGTTATACATTTCTCAAATGACACTTTTAACGCTCGCTAAATGATGATCAAAACGTGAACAAAACGTGTGTCCAGTTTGCCCCGTAATGTTCCATGTGCACTCCATGTCTTCTTATCTTAAAAACTCACTTGTGGCCAAACTGTTGGCGAGTCCATAGCTACAGCTTGGAGACGAAGGGGAGGCCCTCGTACATGTTCGCCTTCAGCTTGACCCACTCGGCCAGCCTCTGGATGGCGCTCTTCTCCTGGCCCAGCACGCTGGCCGCCATCCTCAGCTTGGCCTCGTTGCGCTCCAGGTAGCGCTCGCCCTCGGCCTTGAGGAAGTTCAGCTTCTCCGGCCGGCTCTCGTTCATCGGGATGTCCTCGCTCAAGTAGGGGTTGAAGCGGAAGTACGTGTCGGGGGGCAGGAGGGCGTCCAGCATGGTGTGCACCTCTGAAAGAAGGATGGAGGCCTTTAGCGATCCGTGTCGGACACGAGCTGCAGGCATTTCCTCTTCTGGTTTATACAGCAAGAGACTTCACTGAACCAGAGGAATCGCGGTGCATCACACAGGGTTCATGCACATTTTGACCAATGGATTTCCATGACTTTTCCATGACTTTAAACCAAATTTCCACGACCAAACTGAAATCTCGGTATGAACAAGAACAATTTAGAAAATGTTGTGTGTTTTTGAGCGTCTTTTAAAAAAAAAAAAACATATTAATTACTTCAAACTCGGCGTAAATGAACATGTGAATATAAGAACATTTCCATGACTTTTCCAAAACTTTTATGATTTAAGTTTTTTCCATGACTTTTCCAGGCCTGGAAATGACCATTTTAAAATTCCATGACTTTTCCAGGTTTTCCATGACCGTACGGACCCTGATCACACTGCCTGTGACCACACACACACACACACCTCCAATCTGGGGTTTAGACATAAATGTGTGTGGGGCGTCAAACACATGCAAAGCACATTGTTGTGCGGTCCTACCCTCGGTATCTGTAGCGCTGCTGATGACGTGGCTGAGCTTGGTCTTGAGGCTGGTGTACGCCGTGCTGTTATTGCCCGTGGTCTCGTACCGCCCGGTGCCCAGAGACAACACGCACTGCAGCGGTGTGTTGGGCCACAAGCACTTACACTCATGGATGGCGAGAGCTGTGGGGTTGTTGATTAGTAGTCCTCCATCCTAAAAAAGAAAAGAAAAAACAGATGGAAAGGGAAACGATAAGAACCACCAATGTCATTCAAGAAGACGGACAATTTCCCCCATGATCATGTCTTCTGTCCACCGAGGCAGAACGCCACTTTGGTTGACGGGATTCCAGAAACTGTAAAGTCACCTTCAGCGCTGCATCAGTCAGGTTTGCTTACGAAGCAAGGTGAACGCACATGGAGGACACTTTGTACTTATAGAATGTACCTCAAGGTAGAATATGTGTGTCGTGAGACAAACGAGGGGAAGTGGACAAGCTTCCCCAGAGTGGTTCAGCTGCCGGGCCACAGATGTGCCGTTTTGGTAAACAAACCCTGTTTATTCAGAAGTAAACAAGTTGTCATGTCAGCGGCAATCAGCAGCTAAAATAAGTATTGTTTTTGGAATTTGGTCTGGGATTATGTTCAAAAAATAAAACAATAAATATATTACATTTGAGAATTGTAATCTTCATCACTTACTGTAATTCAGAAGCTAAACACAAATTCTGTGATTTTCCTCTCGATACTGTTGCTGGATTCATGAACAAGTTGCTGATCTCAACGGTGCCAACAATGACCCAAAGAGGACAATCAACCTGAATGGATGCCTGGACCAATTTAGTGCTAAGCGGCGCGCTCTTTCAGAGTCTTTCCCCGGGTCCAGTTTTGGACTATATCCAAGCACTGAAGGGCTTTGAGGCGGAGATTAATAGACATGGTGAGTGTGGCACACAAGAGGTCCGACCCTCCCCAGTCGAGCTGGGGTAAAGGTCAGTTCCCGCCTCTACAAGGGGGTGGGCAGTAGACAAGAAGATGAAAGGTAATGCATTCCTTGTTCAGGGATAAAGCGAATAACCAGGCTCACATGGATGCGTACAAATACCTGAAGCAATATTACACTACGTTTGATTTCATCTTGTTAAACGTATTTAATTAACCTTGAATAGTTAATAAATACTAGAATATGCTTAATATGTTGTTGTCAGTCTAGGGGAGACAAGTCCACTGCTGCCCTGGTATTGATCTGGGACAATACTGCCCAAAACATATCATTCTTAGCCGAATTGTAAAGCTGTTCACCCTCAAGTACCCTAAAGCTATTGAAACAGCGGCACCGTTTACATGTTTGAGACAGCAGGTTAATTGCACAGCTGATCCTCAGCTCTGACCCTCAACCTCTCACCCTGGGGTCTAACCCAGCCGAGTGGCAGCTCGCCTGCATCCAATGGCAACACAAACAAAAAGCAGGCAAAGGATTGCTACTGTCGAATAATGATGGTTGGCTCTGATTAAAAACTCCAGCTGCGGGAGAATATTTGAATTGTACCGACACATCGAGTCCGTGGGAATACGTCTGCTGGCCTGCAATGGCAGACTTCTCCTGAGAAATACCGCTGCTAGTGCTGAAAACTAGAGGAGTGGTGAGATGGTGGGTGGCAACGGGGGCTCATACTGTCGATGAAAAGCTAGGCAGGGAAATACAAACACACAGAGACACACACACACACACACACACACACAACTCATTCTCCATCTTTCCATCCCTGCTGACGTCCCATCCCAGTGCGTGGGAAACAACTCAAAACTGATACTTTCTGCAGACGTGTGAACAGGAACAGAAATGTGCAAACAAGTGCTCCTATGAAAGGAGACATGGCCAGAAAAGATCAGCATGTTATTTACCATGACAATATAGAATATCATAGGATGAATGTAATATTAATACATTAGTAGCAAAACTTGCAATGTTAGAGGTTTTTTTAAAAACTTGAATTACATTAGAAGCTTGAAAAGCTTAAGCTTGGTTATTTGTTTTCATTCTAACTGCAGATCAGAACTAGAACGGGCACTCGGTAGAGCGCATACGTTCGCATATCACAAGATTGGGCATTGAATTATGAACATGTTGGCATTAGTTGCATGCCAATTGGATATATATTGAATGCGCTATGGTAAAAAGAAGATGTTGACCATTTCATGACCTTGACCTTTGACCCGATCGATCCCAAAAACTAATCAAATGGTCCCGGGATAATAACCAATCATCCCACCAAATTTCATGCGATTCAAGAAGATTTAGAACTTTTTCATGACCTTGACCTTTGACCCGATCAATCCCAAAATCTAATCAAATGGTCCCCGGATAATAAACAATCATCCCACCAAATTTCATGCGATTCGGTTTCATACTTTTTTAGTTATGCGAGTAACACGCATACAAATAAATAAATAAATAAATAAATACACGGCGATCAAAACATAACCTTCCGCATTTTCAATGCGAAGGGAATCAGGGCGCAGGTCTATAAACATGCAGAGTGGGACTGTGGATTAGGATCTGTGAATGACTAGAACATTAGGATGTCTACCAGAACTCTAGCATTAGGAAATGGCAGGGGAGGGAACGACTTGTTAGAAGCAGGGACACGGCTAATTCTGCTTAAGTAGGTTATCGAAATACAGCGAAGCCGTGAGCATAATTGCTGCCCATAAAGACCATCTAAAGATATCTGGCCTAATAATCAAATGTCACTGTGATAGGCACCCGGGCATTATAAAAGTGTCCGAAAGAAAACAAACATTAATGCTACAAACACTGGAATCATTTATCGGATGCCTCAACAGCCTCATTTTCATTAAATAACCTCCTACTTCAGCCATTATTGAACCTAATAGCTTTCATCCATAGCTAGCAGCCAATATCTAATTCACGATGTCATTACCTTCGCATTGAACATGCGGAAGGTAATGTTTTGATTGCCGTGTATTTATTTATTTATTTGTATGCGTGTTACTCGCATAACACAAAAAGTATTAAACCGAATCGCATGAAATTTGGTGGGATGATTGGTTATTATCCGGGGACCATTTGATTAGATTTTGGGATCAATCGGGTCAAAAGTCAAGGTCAAGGTCATGAAAAGGTCAAAATCTTCTTTTTACCATAGCACGGCCAATTTCTATCCAATTGGCATGGAACTAATGCCAACATGTTCATAATTCAATGCCCAATCTTGTGATATGCGAAGGTATGCGCTCTACCGAGTGCCCGTTCTAGTTAATCACTGTGTGAATGCAAAAGAGGCATATGAAGCTTATTAAGGGGGAAAAAACACTCAAATGATCTTTAATCATGAGACCTCTCTGCCTCCTATCAGATACAAAGATCCACTAATAGTCATTGCTGATAATTAAACATTGATCCAAAAAATATGAGACAATTTATCCAGACTGCCTGTCTCTCTTTGACAAATAATTTATTAGGTAGCCAGGAGAAGCGGTATTGTCTCCCTCAAACATATTCCAGCAGCAAGATTTATACAATGTCTTTTTTGCCATTTTGGACCACCTGTAACGTGGTTTTTAAAGGTGTTGATCTGACAGCAACCCCCTCGGATATTTTATTTTATGGGGAATCCAATCAGGAGCTTTCCATTTCTCTAGAGGAAGGGGCACTCTCTCTCTACCTCCATCACATAAGAGTGCTGCAGGAATAAGTCCTATAACCCAGACATTAGTTTGCATCTTTGCGCTCCCGATTCCCTCGTCAGTAAATAAAGGCCAGTGGCCAATCTCTTTGGCTTTTTGTCGAGTGAACTGGGGCAATACTAACGTCTGGGTTTGGCCCCTCAGAGATATCACAGCAGCTCTCTATTTGGTTCAACAATTAAGGGACTGGCTTTAAGTTTATGGGTTTGGAAGAGTGAAACAAATCGTCACACGTACCCCTTGATGTGCGCGCGCACACACACACACAAGCAAGCAGAGAGTGCTGTATAAACCCAGTGCTTTTGTCCTTGGCACTAGGCAACGCAGCGCCACAGCGGAAGTGTATTGATCGGTAAGATTTTTCTTTTTACCCTCTCACACTAAACTAAGGCTCTATGGTGATCTGTGCCGCTGCTAATGGACATTTAAATAGAAAACACTCCTTCAAGGACAATGTCACAACATTATTGATCATGTTGCTGCAATCCTCCAGTTCCCAAACGCATCATCTGCTCTGCAACCTCCAATATGCCAAACAGAGGTGAACTTATCAACACTTCTCAGTTCCGTGTCATACCTGATGCAGATCTTTTCCCAGGACAAATTCTTTGAAGTACCCCGGAGCGGCAGAAGAGGCCCTGATGGCCTGCCACATTTTGTGGTTGCAGTCTCCAATGTAGTGGGATCGCACTCCTGGCATGAAGCTGTAGTTCCTAAACGCGTAGGCCTTCAGCGGTAAACCCCTGTTCACAATGGTGCTCACTGATGACACCTTGTGGACATACAGAGGAACTTGTCAAGTCGTTTATATTTTTAGAGCACTTCAAGGTGCTGAGATGCTTTCCTGAATCCTTTGTGGTACAAGAGACTGGAAAAAAATCGTCGCAAACTTGTGATTGTCTGTAAGGTTATCCTGCAAATGAACTCATGAAGAAATAAAAGCATTGGGCTTACTTTAGGGCAGTGTGGGTCCCTGGCACTCTCGATCATACGCCCCTCACCCAGGCGTTCCCTGAAGAAAAACAGATTAAAGATAAAGCCAACTATTAATACACTACCCCAGTGTCTTTGAAATCCAGGATGGCAGAACGTGTTAAAGGAATGAAAATACGGAGGGGGGGGGGGTGGAAGAGCCCTGCAGACTAACTTGAGGATGTTTTCCCATATTTCGCTGTCATAGAAAGCATGGCTCCAGCTCATCTTCACGGTTCCGACGATGACGTTCTGTTTGAACACATCCGAGCCCAGCTTTCTGTACATCTCCTCGCACTCATCTAAGGGGATCTGAAAAATTCCCAGCATGAAGGCCAAAATGGCACCTAAAAGCAGAGAGGAACCACTGTGATGTGCCAGTGCGGAAGGGAGCATCAGCTGTTGACATACATTCCCGTGTGGGGTTAGTGTAAGAGGAGACTAAAGGAGAAAGAAGACAAACGCTAAACATTGATGACAATATACCTGTGCTGACTCCACAGATGTAGTCAAACAGCTGGTGGATTGGTTTGCCAGTCAGGTTCTGCAGTTTCTGGAGCGTTTGCAGGGCCAGCAGTCCCCTGTAACAAAGCCACACGGTTTACAAACCTGATCCACGACAATAAACGTATAGAAGTGGTCTTTTATAATTGGCATGCAATGAAGGCTAACTTTGTATTTCTCGGTCGTGTATTAGAACCATATTAGTTCCTATCATTTGCAAGTAAAAAATCCAAGCAGTTAAACCAGATCTATAACTTAGTTTTCCTCTGAAATTTCTGGTGGTAGATTTTTATATTTTGGAGGTGGCGCTCACTACTCGAGCCACGTTAATAGTCCTCATGCATTTCTTATAGAACAGCAAATGTAAACGCAGGGAAACTGAGGTTTAATATTTACAAAGGTAATGTGTGTGTGTGTGTGTGTGTGTGTATGTGTATATATATATATATATATATAAAGTATTTGTAGCATTTTTATAGATATATATTAGACTCTTAAAGATTTTTTTTTAATAAAAATGCTACAAATACTTTCTTTGGTATAGCTTTACCTTGTTCCGCCTCCGTCTATGGCCAGGACCCGGATTCCTCGGCCTTTGACTGGTTCAGCGTAGCCAACCAAGGCCAGTGCTTCCCTCACAGCGGCCTGAAGAGGCAGGTCTCTGGCCTGGCGCAAACGCAGCAGGCAGGGCAGCACACTCTCCTAAAAAAGGTCACAATTATACACAAAATATAATCGACTAAAATGTCCCTCTTTAATTTTTTTTTACAGAATAAACACATTTAAAGACTATGCAATACATCTGACATTACACGAAGCTGCAGGGTACATAGAAAATCCCTGCCGCTCACCATGATAGCTACACCTCGCGTCTCGGGGAACGTCAGGAGGTGACCGCTGAGCTCCTCCACCCGACTGGTGAGAAGCTTGACATCGGTGACTCTCTGCAGGCCTTTCACCAGGGCTCTGGTCCGGTTGTCTACACTCACCCTGGCTATTATCTGCATGACAAATAGATAGATAGATAGATATATACTTTATTAATCCCCAAGGGGAAATTTGTCGTAGCAGTAGCAGCACCAATAAACCAAACACACATTAATAAAAAATAAAATATAAAAACAGGGATGAAAGATATAGAAGCATACAAAGCAAAATATGAAATAATATATATATGTATATATACAATATATATGCATACACAATACTAATGACAATTAAACTAAATATAAAAACACCAAATAGACAGTGTGCAAAATCCAAAGTGTATGTATGTGTGTAGTACACACCATGTACAAAACAGTAGGACCATCTGATTCATTTCAAACAAGGCATCAGACACATTTTACTTTTTAAATGTCTTTCTCACGGTCTTAAGTGCGTCCTCTGTCATTCGAGCCAGACTGAGCCGAGGGCCTCACCTTCTCTCTTTGAGTCAACAGCTGTTTCTTCACTTCATCCGCTTTCTCCTCTTCTCCGTCCTTCTTGTCCACAGTGGGCTCTCCCACAGCGACCGCTGAAGACTTGACTCTTTCAGCTGCGATGCTCTTGGAGTCGCTCCTGAATTTGGGGACCAGGGGTGCGAAGTAGCTGCCGACGAACGCCTGAACGCTGGGCCGAGGGTAGGAGAGATAACGGGTGAAGCCTTTTTTCGAAGCGGGAACAGGCACGGGGAGGGACTCGGCTGCACTTTGAGTCGCGGGGATTTGAGAGGAGGGCATCCCTGCTGGAGAGCTGAGCTCTTCTGTTGGAGACGAAGAGGGAGGCGAGGTCGCGGGTGCGTCAATACTTTTAGCCTCCGCCACCGAGGACAACATAGGAATGTGGTCCCTAATCGTCTGAGTGACGGCACTGAGAGTCGGCCTAGAAACAGGATCACCCCCTTTTCTGTGCTCCTGCTGCTGCGGTGGTTTGTCGTCTCGTCCTTCCTCTTGTGTGCTGGTGCCAAAGTAACTGTTGATGTGCTGAGATAGAGTTTTGTAGGCGTCGTCCATGTTGTTGGTCAGAGCTGCTGGGTGAAACGGCTGCGTCGGATGTTTCGCCACGGCCGAGGAAGAGCTCGTTGCAGACGCATTCGCTGCTGAGGCCGAACTGGACGTGGAATCTTCTGGAACTTGCTGCCGTCGCTTGTCCGAGTCTTCCCCCGCTGAGCTCCTCTCACCTTCTTCTTCCTTCGCGGTGGTTTCAGACGGCGAGGCCGTGGCCGTGTCGTCAGGGGCGGAGGTCTCGGCTTTGACCAGGACCTTTTCCGCGTGGGGGCCGTCGACGGCGGCGCTTCCAGGCTTTCGGCGGGAGAACTTGGAGATGAGGTCAGTGCTGCCTACTGCCTTGGTGACATTGTCCAGCGTGGCCCTTATTCGCGACATGTGTTTGCGGGCTCACTTGGAACAGCGGCGGAGAACTTGACGTTTCTCAGGCAATCGGCTGCTCGGTGTCCGTGTACGAGGAGGAACGCATCACTCTGGCATCGGCGGGTGTTAAGCAGACATTTCATTTCAGTGGGCCATTTTTTTCTGCTTCTTTGAATGTTCTCCTGCAAACAAAGATTGAAAACAATGATTAAAATTCACACGCTGCAAAAATAAAGTGGGCCAACAGAGGGCTCCATTTTGCCACCTAGAGCATCCCGGTAGCCATGGAAACCGTTACAGCGACAAAAGCAGACGCGGACAACGGCTAGCACAGATAAACAACCTCACTAAATCCTGCAGGTCATCGACACAAAGACGGGATGGAAGAGTCGGCTCAACTCGTGAAAACGTGGCTGGAGAGAAGACACTTCGCCGGGGAGCAGGCGGACGAGTCTCCAGCCTGTAAGGTGGCGACTGTCAACTGGGTTGCGAGCAAAGACTTCTCAGTCGACGTGGGGCTGAATCAGATCGGAGAGTATATTCAAACGTGGGAGATGCACGGCGGCTGGCGTCACAGCCTGGTCTTCCTCTCCTCGACCGAGGAGGAGGAGCAGCACACCTTCTACCACTACCAGGTCCGCTTCCAAACGACGACGGCGCAGAGACCGATTCAGGGGACAGCGTGCGTCTATTTCGTCGCGGTCGTCTCTCAAGTCAACCCCCAGACTCTGCCCGTGGAGGTGCACTTCGTGGTGGAGTCGAACCGGCTGGTGCACACACCCGGAAGGACCAGGTTCAGAGAAAAGTGGCTGGCGGACGTCATCGAGAGCAAGGCGTTGCTCCTAAGAGAGATGGACCTTTGGCTGACGTTATAGGAACCGCCCGGAAGAATGTCTTTGAAATAAAAAAATGAAGTCACGTTTTCTAGCTTCAACAAAAACATGACGTCGGCACGTTTTTGTGGGGACGTGTTAGTTTATTATTACCCCGTAACGCCAACCGCTGGTAAAGTGAAGCTAGCGTCCCGTATTTTCCACGTTAAAGCTAATTCAAACCAATCCAAGATGTTATATAATGTGAGATAATGAGTGTGACATAACACGTCCATGACGTTTGAGCGATGACTTGCTCGGCAGAGACAAATGCAACGTGTACACAGGAATTAGCTGCCGTTAGCTAACGTTAGTTCGGTTCGTTTATTCATGGTTTATTGTACGTTTTGTCGAATTGTACGCGATGCGGTGAAATAAGCAAACGTCTTCTCACCAAACGAAACCAAGAGGCTTAAATGTGTTGTCTGAACATGTCATTCAATGTGGTCCAGCCTCCGCCTGGTTAGCTGTTTGTGAGCAACAGGAAGAAGAGCGGATGTGACGACATTGGCGTGGTGGAGTGTAATGCTCTAGTTCGGCCACTGGGCGTCGCCAAGAAACCTCTTTGGAATACAATATTTCGCAATTGCCATTAAAAGGGATCAAGAATCCACAGCACAATACGTCCAGTGTGTTGTGTGTTATGCTTTCAAGACCACAGTTGGCTTCAAGTAATTCTTCATCCCTCTAACGTATTGTTACTTGGGAAGCGGTATCTTTAAAATGAGTTAATTAAACTCATGTTCAATACCAAGTTTGAGTATTACCTAATGCAATGCTGCACAATATGCCTTTATCACAGCAGATATTTTGACTTGTCATACCAAGAAATGCACAGGTGTTACTAATACCCTTAATTATGGTTCTATTGAATGCAGGTATTTTTGTACTTTCATACTTTCATAATGTAGCACTGGTTAAGGTTTGATTATTGCAAAATGTCTCATCAAGTAAAGTCTAATCTCATTTTAATCTTCAACAGCTGCACCATCAGATAGATCTCTACTAGAGCTAGTAAAAACAAAAACATGGACCGTTACCATTAATATTCTTCAACCTATGTTGTTGTGCATGAATTAAACCGGTTTTGTATCAGCATTGCTGTCCACGAGTATGGGCTTGAATTTGTGTCGACATCTTGCAATATTCTGCCTGTTACGGTTTCAGTGTTCTCATGAATAAAACGCCCATTAGACATGAGAGAATCGCTGCGGCACAGTGCTTGATGCATGTAAAAACATAACCCTTGTACAGAGTGCAAGACCTTTTCTTATTCATGGAGAAAATAGGATTTTCAAAATAAACCTGCAATAGAAAAAGCAGTCAAGACATGAAGCTGAAATGTCTTTCACATAGACAGAGAAACATAAATACATCGTCCACTGACATGTTTGATACATTTTTTTGTATATTTCTGTAAATGCTACCCAGGACCGAGTGGACACAAACACAGCCCCCTGCTGAAAGACGCACATTTATGATTCACTTTATTGGACTGCAAAATAAATCCATAGAGGATTTTTTCTGTAAAGCAGAATCTCTTTGGGCCGGCAGGAGACCTCCCAGAATGAGAGGCTGGTTTCACCAACCAAGGGCCGCACAGAATCAAAATGAGCCTCCGCACACATGGATATTACTGCAAGGGAACAAAGTCAGGGTCATTACACGTCTGAATGAGGTGGTTCGAGGACAGTCGAGAATGGATTTGATGTGATTAAACAGAGCCGACAGCAGCTGTTCCAGTCAAGTAAATACCAGAGCTTAAGAGGAAATCAATACAATTCATCGTGAATCATTAATACGCTGTGATAATGTATTGATCACAATTGAGATCCAATAATGGCAACTGTAAACATGTGATTATGCATCAGTGAAGCACAGCAACAAGCAAGGCTTCATTGAAGATGGTCATCAGGGCCAGCATGTGGACCAACACGGACATGAGAGCAATATTGCAGAACAAAGAGTTTTATAGGACTCGTTTTGTGCAACGTTGCAGCAAGCAAGTCAATGTTAACAAATCTCTCCACTCCCACTAGTTCAAACCGGAGTTTTTAGTTTTCCGACCAATCAAAGCAATGTAACACTACATTTCGTCATTCACCCGTTTACACACTGAAGGGAGGGGCTGCCATTCAAGGTCAGGGTTCTTACACATTTTGACCAATGGATTTCCAGGACTTTTCCAGGACTTTAAACCAAATTTCCATGACCAAACTGAAATCTCGGTATAAACATGAACAATTTAGAAAATGTTGCGTATTGAGAGCGTACACCGGCTTATATTTTGAGCGTCTTTCTTTAAAAAAATATATTAATTATTTCAAATTCGGCGTAAATGAACATGTGCTTATAACAAATTTCCATGACTTTTCCAAAACTTTGATGATTTAAGTTTTTTCCATGACTTTTCCAGGACTGGAAATGACCATTTTAAAATTCCATGACTTTTCCAGGTTTTCCATGACCGTACGAACCCTGAAGGTGCCACCTGCCCATCAGTCCACAAACTCGCATTCATACAACGCTCAAACACCGTCGGCACAGCTACGGGAGCAAAGTGTCTTGCCGAAGGACAGATCGACATGGTTTAGCGGAGCCGGGGAATCGAACCGCCGATCCTCCGATTGAAGGACGACCCTGCTCCATCACCGAGCCACAGTCGCCGGTTCAGAATCCGGCGCTTGAAAAATCAGCGCAACGTCGAAGATGTGTGATCTTCCAAAGTGTTCTGCTTCTTTTTGAACACAGCGCCGTCTCTCTTCAGGAGGGCCACCTCAGTCTCCAGCGCACGGACTTTGGCCAAGGTGCTCTCCTCTCGGTGATCCAGTTCCAAGATCTTTGCATGCAAACTCAAGATCTTACGCCAAAGCCGATTGCCCTCCGTGTCCGATCTGCAGTACGAGTGCTCGTAAACAGAAATGTGCTCTCCCTCGCAGGGTCCCCTCTCCTCCAAAAAGGAGGCCGTGGGCTCGTTCGTGACCATTCTGATGGGGACAAAGCTGTACGTCTGGTGGCCCAGCGCTGCGTCCACGTTTTCTTCTCCATCCGAGGAAAGACCCAGTGACTCACAGCACAGCTCGGTCCCAATAGAGTCCGTCTGCACTTTAGGACGGGGCTCGTTGCACGAGGACAGTGCAAGGCAGGACACAGTTGGCCTCCCACTGTCACCTGGTAACCCACATGGAGCCGTCTGCATCTCGAAGATATCTGAATGACGGGAGATCCCGGTGTCCGACACCAGAGGAAGTTCAAATAGCCCCTCTGGGTCTTTGGCAACGACGCAGTTTGTTGTACCCAGCTGGACAATTCTACAAGTTCTGCTCAAAATGAGCGGCCTCTTGCTGAGAGGAGAGTCAAATCCTGTCGACTCGATGTCAATAGTCGCGGGTTTGGACTTGGGTCTTCTATTAATGATTACAACTTTATTCTCACCATCCTGGAATGGAAATAAATGAATATAGTCAATAGCATGCAATGCAAAAATAAACAGTACATGTTTCAGTTCAGGCTTGTTGCACACCAACAACTTCCTCAAGAGTCTAAAGTGCATACTTCCACTACTTCTTCCACATTCTACTTGTGCACTTCCGGCTTTTAGATTCATTTTTTATAAATACTAGTGAAGTTGGTCCAGAGCAAAGTTTATGGCGGAACTGTGGATGGGTGCTGAGACAAATACATACATCCTGAGAGGAGGGAAACATGGTCGGGATGGCGGTGTTCTTCAGGTAGCGGATGCCCCATCGAACATCGAAGCAGTCCTCTGTAAAATGTTCGCTGCACAGGTACTGATGTCGACTCGGGGTCCACTCCTCCCGCTTCATGTTGTCCACCCATCTCTGAAGCCTGGACTGGTCTTGCAAAGGAAAGCTTTGGAGGGAGAGAGGAAACTTAAAGTAAAGGCCGGTTTGAAACAGAAGCTATTCGTGGTGTGTTTATCAAATGGCACTTAGATGTGACATCACCTCAAACATTGTCATTCTTCCACATTGACTCCAACAGTCTCAGTCGTGTACCATTACAATAACATAACCACATACATTAATATGCTACAGACACGACATCACTGTCAAGTTCTCACTGCCTCTAAAACTAATATTACCTTTGTCTGAATTAAGATGCTAATGACAACAGAAACAAGGTAATGGTCGCAACGCCAAACAATCGTACGAACTCGGAAACACTTAACACATGAAACCAGACAACTTACGGGTAGAAGCTAATTCTCTTGTTGTCCTGTCGAGATGCAGTTCCCCCGCGGTTTCTGCACACTCTCACAGCGCAGTACCGAGGCATGTCTGCAGTGAAACGACATGAAAACGCGATTAAAAAACACGTTTGTTGATTTCCTTTTTAAAAACACAACCCAGCTCGTAAACGGACACTTCCGGGTCGTCGTGCTCACAGCGGAGATGACGTGTGCTCTGGTTAATTATCAAGACATATAATACACTATTCATATCACAAGCGGTTGCACAACGACGAAGTATAAATCATAGTAAGTTACGTAAAACGAGTCTAATGTAAGCGGTCACCGCCTATTTGTTGCAAAAAGATTGAAGAAAGCAATAAATAAATGAAATTACATTTGCACCGTTTAACTATCAAGATAGTTACGTACTATCTATAAGGACAAACAGCAAAAGGACAACTACAAAGGGGAATTTATAATACGGACATGTCTAATGAAAGCATTCAACATATATTTAATGCAAAAAATCAAGAAATTAAACATATTAACTTAATGATACAAACTACGGGGATGTAAACAAGTTTAGGTTTCACACTTCACTCGATAATGTCAAAATGTAAGAGCAAAGCGAAGACGGAAGTGTTTGCCGGTTACACTCTTGTTTTGCTTGTATTCTTTGCGGAAATCCCTCCATCTCCACGTGCGCACTGTTTCGACCAATCACAGTGACAAGAGTCATTGTGTTAAGAAATGGACCAATAGCGTTGCGAGTCGTGTTGTTATTGCTCAGGAATGCAGCTCGTCAACAATTGCTAGCTATCGTTTCATATCAGCTGTGGCTGTCGGCGGCTGAGTGGAGGATCCTCTGGCTGTGTGTCACCTCGTCTCCAGGTAATCCCTTTTTTCCAAGACGCATTCACTTTATTTGTCACGGGTAGTTTATGTGCAACGGAGGACAAACGACGGAGTCCAGTTTACTGAAGGCAGAGCTGCTTTCACGTATCTCTTCCACAAAAACCCGCGAGTTGTTCATTCCTTGAGCCCGACTCCTCTCTGTCGAAACTAGCAAGCAAAGTGACGTCAGTTAATAATGCAGGGCTCTCAAGTGTCACGCATTGAGCGTGAGACTCACGCATTTCGGTCTTAAGTCACGCACTCTCACGCTGAAAAAAACTAGGCTATTTAATGTTTTAATGTGCCGCAGCGCGCAAACATGAGCTGGCCGCGCTGCCCTCACCGTGGAGGAATCAAGCGCTCCCCTGGAGTTCTGCTGTGAGGAGCCACTTATCAGCCAATCAAAAAAAAGAAATGGGCTACACAATAGCCAATCAGAAAAAACCCCGTATCTGTTGTATCTGGGTAAGATTTAATCCAGCAACCAATGAAAATAAAGCATCCTGGAATTGCGCGCGACTGACTGATATCCGAAAATTTCGTTCTGCGGGGGGGTGGTTGGGGTGCTGATGGAAATGTCACTCTTGCCTGTCTTCAAAACTTGAGAGCCCTGATAATGTCATGTACCCTACATGCTGGCTTTAAAAAAAATAATGTTATAGTGAGTTAATCTTAGTGTTTTAAACCGCTTTCAAAGTATATGTACATGTCCAACATGCTCTCTTTACATCCGCAAAGGTGTGTAAATCAGCAGTATGGCCACGGCACAGTCGGCGTTGCTCCTCGCGGTGCATATCTTGATGATCTCCGAGTTCATCCTGGCCAAGAGGGACTACTACGACATACTGGGGGTGCCCAAAGATGCCACCGACCGCCTGATCAAAAAGGCTTTCCACAAGCTGGCCCTGAAGTACCACCCTGACAGAAACAAGGGCCCCGACGCTGAGGCCAAGTTCAGGGAGATGGCAGAGGGTAAGTTGAGTCACCATTCCTGACCCCATGTCTTTGAAATGAGAATATGTTTACTGACTGGGTCAAGGTTCACTCAGAAATGTCAGTGTCGGTCCTATTGAACATGGCCTATAGGTTAGAATCTAACCATCTACCCATTAGATAACGTAGTATATACATGTGTAAGTTTTGCATGATGCAATGTATCTTCAAAAAGAATGACTTTGATTTATATATTGTCTACTACAGATGCCTAACTAGAGTTGTTAATGTCAACGGTATTGATGACCTCCATGTATAATTGTTAAACAATAGATGATTGATAAACATGTCACTACATTTCTTCGTAACCTTTTCAGTAGCAGTGTCATAGCAACCAAGACAGTGCGTGACGTAATGTGTCTGTGTCTCTACCAGCATACGAGACGCTATCGGATGATAAGAGGAGGCGAGAGTATGACCAGTTTGGCCACGGCCCGTTGCCAGGAGAGGGTCATAGAGGAGGAGGAGGAGGAGGCAACTACAACTTCAACCAGCACTACCAGTCCTTTAACTTTGACGACATTTTTAAAGACGCTGACACTTTCGGTCAACAACAGCGACACCACTTTCACTCCCAAAATCAAGCTCACCAAAACAGACACTTCGACAGACACTTCCAGGCCCACAGAGAAGCGATGGACAGACAGAAGAGACCGCTTCAGGACGGGGCCTTCGGCGGGGGACTCTTTAATGGCATGTTTGAGGACTTGGAGAAGATGTTCTCCGTTAACGCGCACGGCTCCAGGTTCCATGGCTCGGGGAAGCAGCACTGCAGGACAGTGACCCAGCGGAGGGGCAACATGGTGACCACCTTCACTGACTGCTCCTGAGAATGGGCAGTAAACGTTTCCCTGCACTGCACAGCCTCCTGGGACACTCCAGGGTTTTTCTGTTGCGGTTTTGGAATTGAATGCTAATTTATCACTCGGTGGAATAGAGCATGTCGCGTGGCTTTTTTAATTTTCTCATGTCATTTTCCCAGAACAAATATCCAAGTTGACCTGATAAAGGGGCTGCTTCCAAGCAATAACTCGCTCACTTACTTTATTGCTCACAGGACAGTGCTTTATTTAGCTTTCCAGGAAAATTTTGTTTCCTCGTGATGGTACAATCTAGTCTTGGGTATGGTCTCAGGTTAAGATGGTTTAATTTAAAAATATTAAGTGTTCTCCTGAGTGCAATACGATTCATCAACGCAACAGAGACATTCGTTCTACAGCTAATCCACACTATTAGTATTATTATTATGAATGAGCCCTTTGCTAATGTAAAACCAGCCTCATCCAAGCATAGTGTACCCAGAACTTGCTTTTTCTCGGTTTTTAATAGTTATCTTAAGGATTGCAAAAAAAATAGCTTACCTTTCACAAATGTATTGCATCAAATACACGCTTCACATCCTGAGCTGTGTAGGTTGGCCATCATCAACTTTTACCTCGTTTTATCTACCTTCCCATGGAAATTAATATCAGTCCCATGACGAATGCTGGTGAACCGGTGTTTGTGTACTCGCTCACAGCGGCTTTGAAACCAGTTGTTTTGATGGTTACAAAAGCCATCTCCCAGTGAAGCTGAAGGGTCTGAGAAGTTTCCTGAACTGATCATAATGTGCAATATTTAGCACCGTTGCTCTTCATGTTGCCTATCTGTCATAGACGGTGCTTTGTAAATGTCAGTCTTATGTTCACACTTTGTGTGTGTTCCGAGTGTGTGTGTGTGTGGCCTGAATCTGTTTGATTGGAGAATGAATACAACATTTCACAAGCAAGTCTGTTTTGTATTGGTGGGTGGGGGCGGGGAGTGTAAAATGTTTTCAAGTAAGTAATTGGACTCGCTCATAAATACGACGTATTGTTTCTACTAATATTAATCACAACGTAAATATTGGTGTATTTGCTTCTGGTCCAAACACTCCTGCAACATTCACGCAAGATGATGAGTTGCCATGGTTCCTTTGCATTCAATTTGATTGAGCTTTTCAGACTTACATCCCACTGTTGTTCCAGCTGCACTCCAGCAGGGGGCGTACTGTCCGAATACTGGAAGGCAGGGTGGAGAATCCTATTGACAGCCTGCAAAAGGGAAGAGCAATCTGACAAAAACAAAGCTATTGTGGATTAGAATTTTTTTTCTTTTTCTTTTCTTTATGTGCAGCTTGACCAGTTATATTATGGCACAGAAAGGATACTAGTAGGAAACACAGCAATAAAGAGAAATGGTATTGAGCCACTTGAAACCTGATCATATAACCTGCCAGGTTGCTCAATGTTTTTACAAAACCCATGAAATTACATTTTGAGTTGTTGGAAGGCCTGCAACAGTCACATTTAATGAATATGACTATCAATAATTTGTTGTAACTTGTAAGCTTGGACAACGATCCAGTCCTCCACAATATAAATAAAGTAATACATTAATAAAAAGGGATAGAGTTGCAAGGTTAATTCTAAACTACTATGAAAAACAAATAGTGACTTAAGTAATTTAGGTTGTACGAGTCTGCGTTAATCTGGCCAGGTCAGTCGGGAGAAAAGGCTGAAAGACGACAGAGCGCGAGATCTGGCACATTCAATTCAATTCAGTTCATTTGTATAGCCCACTTTCACAAATTACAAATTTGTCTCAGAGTGCTTTACAATCTGTACACAGACATCCCTGCCCTAAAACCTCATCGGATCAGGAAAAACTCCCAAATAACCCTTCAGGGGGAAGGGTGCAAAGGCTAGTCCCCAATTAAACACATTTATTTAGCATTGATATGCACACCCATCCATCCATTTTCAATACCGCGTCATCCTCATCAGGGTCGCGGGGCACTGGAGCCGATCCCAGCTGACATAGGGTGAAGGCAGGGGACACCCTGGACAGGCCGCCAGTCCATCCAGGGCTCACAGAGACGGACAACGATTCACTCTCACATTCACACCTATGGGCAATTTAGAGATCAAATAACCTGCTGCATGTCTTTGGACTGTGGGAGGAAGCCGGAGAACCCGGAGGAAACCCACGCTGCCACGGGGAGAACATGCAAACTCCACACAGAAGGACCGGGCCGACCGGGAATTGAACCCACGGCCCTCTTGCTGTGAGGCGACAGTGCTAGCCACTACACCTCCGTGAAGCCTGCACACCATCTAACCTAAATAATATAATAAATGAAAGTATTCCTACATTTTGTGTTACACCCTTTAAATATAAATATCTTCACTTTTGCAATTAATTTGAAACTATATTGTGTCACCTCTGAGAAGGGCTTGAATAGTTTTTTTTGTGTAATAAGGAGTTGCAATAATCTAGTCTAGAACAAATGCGTGAACCACTTTTTCTGCATCTTTTTGAGACTAGATGTGCCTGATTTTTTAAATGTTACATACGTTTCATATGGAAACAAACACCCAGAGTTGTCCTATGAGTTTTACTCTTATCGATCATACGCTCACTTGAAACGTATTGGAAAAGAATTGTATGAAACCATTATGTCAGGTGTGCCCTGTCTGAAAGGCCCATTAGGGTTTTACGACACCAGCTCCCACGTGAAATAGATGAGACTATCATTATATGGCTAATGTACACAAGATGTTAAAGTTCCATCTATGACTCACAAGGAAAAATGTGAAACTTAGTAAAAAGCAGAACAGACTGTGACTCATCTCAGGGTGATAGATTAGTGAGTGTTTTTTATTGGTATTCAGATTCCAGGCAAATACACAAGTGCTGCTGACATTAAGGACAAATTAGGTTAGTTAAGTGCTAACATGATCACATTTGTGCTATGAAAAAATCACCGATAATACAGATTTACAACTTTTCTTACCTCATACGTCTACTTTCGTGGAGACAAAATAGATCACTATTGAAGCCAATATTTCTCCTGAAAAATGTACGTGAAAATAGAAATCTAATGCAAGGCCTCATTTATTTTGCAAAAAGCAAAAGTGTACCAAAGTCCATTTCAGAAATCAGCAGCGAATGGATAGTCCTTGTGCTTCATGCTCCTGCGGAGAGAAAGACAGAAATAAACATTTAAAAACTTCACGACACCTTCAGGACAATATTTGAAAAATAAAACAAGAAAATATGATCTCACAATTGCATGCTACAGACTCTCCAGTTCCTGTTAAATCCGACGATAGTCTTCATTTCCTCCTCAGATAGTTCAAAGTCAAACACCTGCAGAGATTTGAACAACAGCCTTCATGCAAGAGCCAAGGAAGTGAGGCACTTTGAGGGCTAATCCTAAAAAAAATCTGAAAAATCCCTCAGACAATTACCTGGAAATTCTCCTGAATGCGCTGAGGGGTGATCGACTTGGGGATCACAATCACGTTCCTCTGGATTTGGAAGCGGATCAGGACCTGGCAGTGAAGGAAAAAGGGTATTAACATGTGAACCACAAGTATAAATCACAGTGAGGGTCATGTGCATGGTATTTGCACATTATTCTTTAAGAGAAACTGGCACAAAAATACAAAAAAAAGCTTCTTTTGTTCAGTGGTGTACCTGAGCAGGTGTCTTCTTGTGCTTCTCAGCAATGACTTTAATGTTGGAATCTTCCAGCAGTGAGGGGTCTTCAGGTTTAGCCCTGTAATAATAATGAATCATCTGTTATTATATAGACTATAGAGGACCTGCACACATTGCAGTTTTGCTGTCAATCAAAAAGGTAGACAAAATAATGGCGATACCTCAGAGTATTAACTTAAGTAATTCAAACATCATTACACAGGTGGGTAGTTGTGAAATCAATTTGTTTAAATTCACATTTATGTGAAATTGTTTTCAAAGCCCGTTCAGAAGAATAAGAGAGCTTTATAAAGACGGCAAGTTTTCTATGCATAAAAAAACTAAACAAAAAAAGGAGTCATTACATAATGTCTAAATCACAACAAAGAGGAACAACAGTCACAAGTTGAAACCAACCAAAGGGATATGAAAGACGTACTACTGAATCAGCATTCCAACAAAATATGATCATGATGTTGCAGCAGTGCGGTTCTAGAAAAGGCTTTCGGTTACAAGTCCTGTCTCGTGTTATTTTGACACAACTGACCAGGGTCTGTCCGGGGAGCCCAGGGGGCTGTAGGCCGTCACTGCGATGCCGTGAGAGTGGCACAGGGGGATCAGCTTGTCCTGGGTCAGGTACGGGTGGCACTCCACCTGGTGGGACAAACACACTCCTCTTGGGACGCGTTGCAAAAACCATGGAAGAGATGCGTCAACCAACTTTGTACCTCGTATGTGCTTGTATGTTTGGCTTTCTCTTAGAAATGTATTTCTCACTATAAGAAAGTCTTTTTTTGTGTGCATGGTGCCGTCATCAAATAAACAAAGAGACCAGAGAAAGCAAGACATTGATGGGGAAGAATACTTTCCAAGAAACAGAACAGGAAGTCCTCTCAGCTAACAGGTGCAGCCTGGGGGGGGGGAACTGCTGGGGCCCCGATACGAATTAACTAGACATTTATTTTTTCTCAGACCTGATAGAAGGAGACAGTTGATGCCATTATGGCCTCTTGCTCTTTTAGAATAACAATCTTGCAGCTCAGAGGGGCTTACTGACAGGCTTACTGCCCCATGGAGGAGACATTGACACAGTGTGTGTCGTTCATCCTAACAGAAACTCAACTACTTGATCACTAAATATATACATTTTTATGATTCATCGAGTAGTTGTTGCGGCACTACTGCTCAGAGATCTCAGTTTAAACATTTTATCTATAAAAAAGTTGCCAAATCAGTTAAGACTGGCCAATGTAATTACTAGAAAAATGGTGTTGCACAAATCTGTCACCTGGTTGACGGCAGGCTTGTATTTGAGGCCTGGCTTGTTGAGAATGGCTTCAATCTGGTCCTTGTTGAAGTTGGAGACACCGATAGCTTTGACCAAACCAGCATCCATCAGCTCTTCCATTTCCTGAAGAATTGACCATAAAAAAAAGAAGTTTTTAATCGATCCTATTTGTGCCTCTTAAAAAAGCCGTAGCTCTAGTTTGACACCACTCATCTAAAAATACCTGCCTTCCAATCTGGCAACGTTCAGTGCATTTAAAAACTGCCCATTTTTTGACTTGAAATGGACATTTATGAGCTATACATTCAATCACTCTGGTATTGTGTCATAACACGGGAAACACAGAGATTTGTTATTTAAAAATTGTACCCGTTTAAATTTGATGTCTGATACAAGCGAACGGTTGGTCCATGTAACTCACCTCCCATGTCTCCAGGAAGTAAGTATCATCACTGATCGTCTCTCCATTGCTGTCCAAAGGAAAAAGCCCAATGCCAGCCTGCAACATGGAAAAAAGGATCAATAGCCCTCAGGTTCACACCACATCACTACAATGATGACAATATGAAGGCTGCACATTCCTGCTGATAGCCAGACTTCAGTTGAATCATACGCACAGAGAACATATATTTTCACAAATTGCTCACAAGACTGTGCCTACCTTGAAACCCATGGGCCAGTGCACTAGATAGAGGTCTAGGTAGTCCAGTTTAAGATCACTGAGGGTCTTCTGAAATCCTTGCCTCACCAGAGACTTCTCATGAAAATTGGACCACAACTATTAAAAAAATGTAAAGGATTGGGAAGTCAACGAGAAAGCGTGCATGTTCAGTATTGACAGTGTTTAAATACAGCAAATAGACAGGCAACATCCGTTCCATAGCCTTTTAGTGGGAGAAACAATAAGGATGTGTACATTATGAACCCACAACTCACCTTGCTAACAATGAAGAGATCCTCTCGCTTCACCACGCCATCCTTGATCATGGCATGGACACCATCTCCCACCTCTGCCTCGTTCTCGTAGACATACGCTCCATCGATGTGCCGGTAGCCTGCTGAGATGGCTGCTTTCACCGCCTCCGTGACCTTGCCAGGGGGAGACTGTAAAGAAGCAGGGACGGTTACTTAATGTGGTCCAGACATACTGTGCCATAACAATATCACAGATTTTTTTTTTAAAGCATGTAGAATATGAACGGTTCATGATTTGCATTATCTTTGCTTTAGTTTAACTCAAACACAACATGCCGTTGTCTCTCAGGTCAAATAGTTTTAGTGCCCGATTGTGTCCCCCAGTTTAGCCATTGGGACCATTTGATTAAAGACGAGTTACGTTACACTTTAACAATGTCCTTGGTTGCCCTCTGTGTTCCATATATCCTTTCCTGTTGAGGAGCAATCTGACCACCATGGATTGATTGTAGCGCCCTCTAATGTTCAAATATTATGAACAAATTAGGGTATGTTTAGGGATTGTCATGTTGACATAGGCTAGCAATTTGGTGAGATTAGGTCAAGTGATTTGGAAGTTGTGTGTCCTGTAAATATTGGGCCACAACCCTTAGATGTTCATTGGTCAATATCTTATGAACATGATAAGGTATCAACACGATTTTGACAAGTTATTTTCACATCGAAGCAATTATGAACCACAGAAAATTTTGTATGAATTGGTATTAGCGTTTTGGAGAAAACTGAAAAAAAATGTGATTTACTAAATTCAAAATGGGGGAAAATCTAAGTAGGCGCATTGTATGGCCTTCATTAACTTATTTGTAGAGCAGGTCCAAGTGAACATGGAGACGAAATTTCAAGTAAATCGTTCATTATTGAAAAAAGTATGAGCTTTTCCAATGAAAGGGGGCGCTATAGAGCTAGTTCGTTCGACACCACAATCAGATCGGTATTTTCGCGGATTCTGATAGGTGTGGACATTTTGAACGTTACAGTTTTCGGCCAATACCCTCCTTTCTGTATGGAAAACGGTATCACAATAATATTACTAATAAACATTAGAATAACAATATGTCCTTAACCGAATTCGTCGGGTCTCAGGCCGTAATTACATTTTATCATGGAAAACAACACGCCTTGAAACAGGTTCAGCAGGCTTGTCAACACTTTCAGACTCCTCACTGAAACAGGCACGCCGCACGAGGGAACATTAAAAGTATTTGTTGCATCATTGTTGGCGTCTATAACAGCCCTTCAATTGTCTCGAATTCGGGTTACACTAAGACAGTAAAGCTGCATTGGTCACGGCTAACGTTAGTTAGCGGTCAGTCTGCGAAGCGTAACGTGAGGCAGCAGATTTGCACACGACGGTCGTGTTTCCATCAATCTGCAGCTGGAACGCATTAGCCACGGTTATCTAGATCATAAACGACATCACACACTGAACTAACATAAAGAGTCGATAAACAGCATGCAATTACTACCGAAGCTATCTCGATATATCGGCTGGCACTTTGAGGAAAAGTTTGCCGTGGTTGTGCCGACTCGTTGCTTTCTGTCGGCACGTTCAGCTAACTAGCTTGACCTACTTCACAAGTTCATATTGAACTAAGGATAGATAAAAACACGTTGCATATTATCCAAAACGTACCTTCCATGTGCCCAGTCCCACAATGGGCATTTGTGCACCGGTGTTTAGTGTCACGGTTGTTGCCATTATTCCAAAAAGACGAGCAGACCCTGAACGCAGCGGGAGCAGAGAGCGAATGCAGAGCGCAGGCAGCAGACCAGAGGGAGAGGGAACCTCAAAAACCAGTCCTAAAAAAGCGAATCTAATCAGGGGGGAGTGGTTTTAACCTGCATTATTTATAACAACCAACAGGGGAACACTGGTCGCAAACATATGTTAGATTGTATCAGACTAACTGAAAAGGTCTCTAATTCTCACTTGATGTCATACCTTAGTAGATATTGTTAACATGAGTTTATGATCCCAATAGATATTCAAGTCTTCATCAATACAGCATGTTGTTAATTTGGTAAATGATGGTCCCATTTGGAGTAAAATGGATGATAAATAAATAAGCTAAACCTGTCAATCTCCTTACATGACTTACATAAGTATTACAATAGAAGTTTACATAAGGTAAAATAAAAAAAATATATTTTAAATTAAAATCTGCATGGATCCTATATTAGGTTGTATTAGGATGTAATTAGATACTTTCCACGTATCATTGTATTAGTACTGCTGCCGCTTGCCAGGGATGCAACACCAGCCAGTGAAAAGTAACTAATGTAATGCTCTTTAAGATCATTTTAAGACCTTGATAAATCATATTTAAAACCCCTTTCTACAGCTAAAGTAATGCAACGAACAGCTGGTTTATTTGACCCAGTTTATTTCTGGCCTATATAACATATGTATGCAAATACAAGTAAATAACAATAACCATGCGTTTTAATGCATTTCCTACCTGCAGTGAGTGTGAATGAGCTATTATTTATTTGTTTACTCCTCGATGCGTCCTGTAGGGTGGCAATAATTTATTGGAGAGCCCTGGAATTTCAAAGGACCTAAACTGCAGTTCCCATACCGTGAATTGAGCGTGAGGTCTAACAGTAACACCTCGGCTCTTGCATATTTTTACCCGTTTTTGATGATTATGTCATTGAGCCGCTAGAGGGCACCATTGCCACACAATGAGCCCATCTCCTCAGAGTACACAACGGAGGCTCCCAAGTAAAATAATCACATATTTTCATATATTAGCTCACCAGTAATTACGGTAATTCAAATTATTGATCAGTTCTGTTAATTTTACATAAGCCTCTAAAAAACTCATATATATGCACATATATTTGATTTAACCTCATGCATAGAAACAAATGCTCCAGTAACAAGCCTCGGGTAATTCATTGTCCAACATGTAGGAGATAATATTATTTTCAATTAGCCTTTACTATTTTTGACGACAACTTCTTCATGACATGATTTTAATACTGTAAAAGAGATGTGCACCGTTGTGAATGGGCACACACACACACACACACACACACACACACACACACACACACACACACACACACACACACATACCAGCCTTAAAACCCAGTAGGACACCAAAAAAAGGGAGCAAATACAAGGTGTCTTCATTGTGAAAATCAGATAAAACCTGACAAACCTTTAACTGAGCCATTCAACACTCGGATCAGAAGATAAGAGAGGGAGAAGAGAGCAATATGAAAAAAACATGCAAAAGGAAAAGTTATGGGAGCCAGCGGCCGCTGTGTACCTCACAATGGCTCTCGCTAAAGTTTGTGTCTCTTCTGATCTTCTCCCAGCTGGACGCCTGCTTTTCAGGGCCTGTCTCCTCTGATCTAACTTCAGACACTAGAGGGCCTTTTGCCAGCCTGCAAACTGTCAAAGTACCCCAAGAATCAAACACTGTCGCATGCTGTCATGATCAAAGAACCACAGGTAAACCAGACAAAGACACAGCCACATACAATTGGCATCTCAAAGTTTTCATTTCAGAGGCTCTTATTTTGCGTCTGAAGGCGGATACCTTTTGACTGTACCGAATAAAGGAACTCCGGCATTTGAAGGTACAACAGAGGCTCGGAGTAAAACCAAGTGCCTCTCAAGGAAACTTTTGGACAAAGATTTTAGACTTAGGTGAGCCATTTTTAGAGTGTGTTGCTCAAAGAAGTTGGAGCCAAAGGAGGGAGACACATCCAGTCGCTGATGGAATGGAGAGAGAACGGTGACTTGATAAGTAAATATTTACACCACAATGAATATCCGTCTCCTTTTCTATTTTGTGCAGCCATAATGAATGCTCAGTGCAGCCGCAGGCGTCCATTCCTTCATAGGCTCCTCATTGGATTAGACCCTCCTCCAGTAAGACCCGACCTGTCCCGGGGAGATCAAACACCCCATTTCATTTCATGGCCTGTGCTCCATTCTCTCCACCTCTTGTCTCTCCCATTGGCATTGGCTTTGCTGTCTTTCTTTTTTTTCCGTTTCTCCGCCAGAGTGCCCTAGGTCATAATCTTCACCCATGAATCTAATGTCGAGTGTCAGCTCCTGCTGAGTTCACTCACACACTCTCATTCCACGCATTCCCTTTGTCAAACAATAACCAGATCAGGGAGAGAAATCCCTACGTCATGAGTAAATCATGGTAATAGATAGATAGATAGATAAATATATACTTTATTAATCCCCAAGGGGAAATTTGTCGTCACAGTAGCAGCACCAATAAACTAAACACACGAGAATAAAATATAAAATATAAAAAACAGGGATGAAAGATATAGATGTATACAAGTAAAATATAAAATACAAAATGAAGTATATATATGTATATAAAATGAAACATATATGTAGATATATATACACACACACAAACAAATATAATACAATGACTGTGCAAAGTATACAAAGTAAAATATAAAATACAAAATAAAATATATATGTATATATATACACAACATATATGCATACACAAATATAATACAATACTAATGACTGCAGTGTAAAATTAAATTAAATATACAAATATTAAATATAGACAGAGTGTGCAAAATGCAAAGTGTGTGTATGTGTGTAGTGTAAATTAAAATGAAATGTGTGTGTATGTGTGTAGTGTAAATAAATGAAATGTGTGAAGTGCAAATCAACATCGTGTAAATATGAAGTTATTATTACAGTTATTGCACTAGGATCTGGCAAGAGGTGATCTGTTATAGAGCCTCATAGCCGTCGGCAGGAATGTTCTCCTGTATCTGTCCTTGTGGCAGCGGAGCGTGAGGAGACGTCTGGAGAAAGTACTCCTCTGTCCCTGTAGGAGGTGGTGGTAATGAGCCAAGTGCATTGCATGCTATTTGGATACACTGAAGATTACAGAGGCTGATTTTAAGCCCTGCAGACATCACGGGAAACTATTCTTTAAAAATATGATAATTCCACCAATATTTGTATTAGGTAGACAGGTGTATAACATTGGTAAACAGCATTGGTTTATTTATGAGCAACGCTTTTTTAAGTCGCTCAACCGATAACAACATTTTTAAGCAACGAGGACAAGAGAATATGTGAATATTTGTCGGGTTTTCTTTGACTTCTCTGACAGTAAATGTAATACTTTGTGGATTTTAGTCTGTTGGTCAAACAAAACAAGCAATTTCAAGATGTCACCTTGGGCTCTGAGGAGATGTGCTGCGCATCTTTCAATGTTTTATCTACAACTTAAAGCATCGATTAATCAGGCATAACAAGAATGGTAAGTTACAGATCTTCATTTATTATTATTGCAAACAAATATCATATTAATTACCAAAAAAGATTGTACAAAATATGACATTTGTTCATAATCCAATGCCCAATTAGTTTAATGTAACGCTGTTCATTCCTGAACTTCAGCCGCATGCCTCTCATATTATGTAAAGTCATGGTAATTTTTTAGCCATGCCCCTTTGTTCCAGACTGTTGGATGGATTGCTATGAAATTGTGTACAGACATCCATGGTTCTCAACGGTTTGTTGTTTTGTGAAATGTTTTAACAACTATTAGACGGTTGGCCTTGAAATGTGATACATCCGTTTGCCTTGGAATCAGAATCACAACTTTTTATTGAAGTACGTTACACATACCAATAATTTTTACCAAAGGTGCAGGACAATAAACAAAAACAAAAGACAGTACAGTAAAAATGGTAAATAAACAAAATAATAACAGTACTTTAAAATAAGAGTATTAAATTCTAAAGTAGTGTTACTATGGTAAGGATGGCCGCGGTGGGAGGTTAATGTCATTATAGTCTTAAATAGTGGCAATCTGGCTCGCCTATATGCTACACAATGCTACACACTGTCCCTGTAACGTGTCATAAACCTTTATGAGTAAATACCTGCAAAACTTATACCATTCACTTCAGCCTCTGTAAATTGTGTAAAGAGCAAAAGATAGAATTCTGAACTCGGATGTTGAACATGATAAACGTTATACCTGCCAAGCGTTAGCATGCTAGAACTGTGAGCATTTTAGAATGCCAATGTTAGCGTTTCGCTTAAAGCAGTAGTAGCGCAGCGTCAGGGGCCGTTCACATTGCATCTAAAAATGTGTGAGAAACATTCTTTTTTATTCCAAGGTGCTTGGGAGGTTGCACCCCTGTTAACTACACAATCGGTTAAAAGACAGGAACTCGTGGGTGTGAGTGAGACGCACAGCGAGAGAGGTCGACTGAAAGCTTCAAATGTGTTTGATTGGAAAGCACTCCGAGACAAATTTGTAATTTGTGAAATTGGGCTATCCAAATAAACTGAATTGAATTGAATTGATAGATTTTTCATTTCTCACTGCTCAGTAACATCTGTCCGTTACGTCTCCATTTGGAATAATGCAATGAAACTTTGTATTTTAAGCTCCCCGCTCGAGTGAAACCATACGCTTATGGTTTAAAAAGTGATTTCACAGTAGATTAACAATGGATTATTTCATAATAATTAGTAGAGCATGGGAATGATCTTTTAGCCACCTAGAGCTTTCTGATCTGGTATGGATCCAAACCACACACACACACACACACACACACTATTGTGTATTTTCCACATGTGCCGTGGCCTTGTCTGTGAGCAGAGGCCTCTCCTCTCCGGCCCCTCAGACACCGTTTGGTTTTTGGCTTGATTAACCACTTAGTTCGCTCTCTCAGACACAAGATTGCAGGGAAAAAGCAGGTAATGAAGTGCTTTTGAATTTGCATTCCCGAGAGCTTTCACAGACGCCTTGATTTCAGTCGGCCTTCGCTGTTTGTTCTTCGTCAAGAGATGTCTGCTATTTTAACGGTAACGCGTAACAAGTGTCCATCCAACCTCCTCCATATTGCTCCCTCATCAACCTAACTGCCATGAATAAACACAATCAACATGCATCTGAAGGGGAATTTGGAGGCTTTTTCTCTCAAATTGTCCCTGATGGGTTGTTCATCGTTGTCATTATGCAGATTACAGTGTGACCGTGAACGCAATATCACAGCCCCTATCCTCTGAAACGAAATGACACCGTTCCGTAAAGCGGACCAAAACACTTGTGTGTTTTCTTCCTTCAAGTTGAGCAGCGCTGATCAGATATGGACAAACTGTCTCAAGAATATGAAATTAACAGCATTCAGTCTCCGCTTGAAAGTCAAGCCTTTATTTTTTCTTATCGACCTTGACAACAATATCGGAGTGCGAATGCTGCATTATCAGCTAAAGTATCCTCTGTAATTTACCAGGTAACTACCGTGATTTGGTCGAGAGTATTTCCAGATAAACCTTAGAACAAAGTTATATACAACAGACAGCTTTATAACCCTAAAACTTTTTAATTTGAATTTTTCTTTGTTTTTTAAAAATCTACTTGATTCATTTATGAGCTACCAGGGTTATGTAAGACGATGACTTGACAGAATCTGTGATTATTTCTGTCTGTGATTTGGGGCAGAGCTTCCCTTTGCACCCCGCTCCTCGCTGCAGGAAAAGAGGAAACTGAATTTGGTTTAAATTTGAGGCCCTTTCACTGGTCTGTGCTTCCAGGATTGATGAAACATCTGGACCACCAAGCAAGTTAATTTAAGAAATTTGAAGTTGGACGTAGATAAGCAGATCTAGAATATATCAAGGGGACCTGTCTTCCTATAGCCTTCAAGTAAAAAGGTAATTAATTTGAGATTCCATTCATTTCCAAATGCAAATAATATTGTCCTGCAATTGTTAGAGCAGTTTCTAGATCAGTGGTTCTCAAATGGGGGTACGTGTACCACTGAGGGTATGTGAAGGCCTTCTAGGGGGTACGTGAAGGCCCTCTAGGGGGAACGTGACATTGACTTTTTTATTTTTTAAATGAGCATCCATCAGAAAATCCTTTTAAAATAGTTATTTAATGTATATTCAATACAATATAAGTGTAAGTTCATTAACTGAATTGTATATATTGTATATCTAATCCGACACGGATGGCAAAATGCTGCATATTACATCTTTTTTTCAACCCAAAATGCTTTGCACTGCTCAGGGGGTACTTGGCTGAAAGAAGGTGGTTGTGACCTAGACAACTGGCAGGCTCATTATTTTCCAATTGAAGTTCTATGTAAACACACACTTTTCTAAGAAACATATTTTTGGAGATGACTCAATGCTTCATATCCTGACCCGCCGACTGGTTATATTCATACGGAAAAAAATAAGTCATATAATTGAATTAGTGTATATAATTCCAGACATCTAAAATCAATATTATCATTTATTCTAACTACATTATTATTCTTTGTCAACATTATTTTTGTTCAAGTAGTTTTAGAAGAATCAATGCCATGTATGCACTATTATTAAAGAAAATGTAGATGAAAAAGAAAATATACTTCAGAGAACGAAGCCTTATCACAGTGTAGAGTTAATGGTTATGCATTAACATGTGTACTTGAATAAAAGTACAAATGTATTAAATGCTATTAAAATACAATTAAAGTAATATATAATGCATAATACATCACTGAATTATAATTATTGAACCATTCATGCATCACTGTAATATTACAGCTTGGCTTGTAAACTTTTATTATCTGCAATGTATCAATTACATTTTAATTTTCAGTTCATTTGTATAGCCCAATTTCACAAATTACAAATTTGTCTCGGAGTGCTTTACAATCTGTACACATAGACATCCCTGCCCCAAAACCTCACATCGGATCAGGAAAAATTCCCAAATAACCCTTCAGGGGGAAAAAAAGGGAAGAAACCTTCAGGAGAGAACAGAGGAGGATCCCTCTCCAGGATGGACAGAACAATAGATGACATGTGTACAGAAGGACAGATTTAGAGTTAAAATACATCCAATGAATATGACAGAGTGTATGAATAGTTCGTAGTAGGCATATTCCACGATGGAGACCTCCACGATCCATCAGGCAGATGGAGGTAGAGAGGAGTGGGCGGAGTCTCAACAGTGGGCGGAGTCTCAACAGGGCAGTGGCGTAGTTGGTAGCAGGAATTCCATGATCCAGACGATCCATCAGGCAGATAGGATCTATGCCGTCTCATAGGGTCCGATGACGAAAATTCATCCTTAAGGAGAGAGAAAAGAGGAGATAGGTGCTCAGTGTATCCTAAACGTCCCCCGGCAGCTATAAGCCTATAGCAGCATATCAAGGGGCTGGACCAGGTGAACCTGATTCAGCCCTAACTATAAGCTCTGTCAAAGAGGAATGTCTCAAGTCTACTCTTAAACGAGTTGACTGTGTCTGCCTCCCGGACTGAAATTGGAAGCTGGTTCCATAAAAGAGGAGCTTGATAACTAAAGGCTCTGGCTCCCATTCTACTTTTTAAGACTCTAGGAACTACAAATGTATGTATCATATATACATGTAGGGGAGTAAAAAGGGCAATATTTACCTCTGAAATGTTGTGTGGTAGAAGTGTAAAGAAGCAGAACATAAATAAACTCAATTAAAGTACAAGTCACCCCAAATTGTACTTAAGTACATCACATGAGTAAATGAGTGATAGGTTACTCTCCACCGCTCAACGTGTCATCTGTTGTTTCCTTGTGCCGCCCTGGCTTCTCCTCCTTGTGGGCGCATGATGTCTGTTTGTTTGAGCTTTTCAGACATCAGAATGACACAGCGGAAAGAAAGTTCCTCATGGGTTACTTCCTCATTTTTAGTCACCTGATATTATAGACAATATATCAAGAAAAAAAACGTCTCTTGCATCACGGGAATGTTGTTGTCAGTGCGTTGCGCGTGCAGGGGGGAAAACACGTATGGACGGAATGAGCCAAAAGGACGTGGACGTGAGGCGATGAGTCATATCCAAGATGACTAAATAGTCACTTTTCTGAAAGAATCTTGAATAAAATGTCTCACATATAATTTGAGAGAGCAAAAAAAAAAATGATTTCACGATTGGATCTGATTAATTTTGGGATAAAGGACTTCAACGGTTTATTAAAACTTCAAACAGGTATTTTTTCTTTCTTTAAAAAAGAAAGAAAGATGAGCCCAGGTGAAATAATGTGTGTCGGTGCTGTAGTGTGTAGTGTGCAACAGATAGATGTGTGCAGTGCCACATAGCTGGTGTGTGTTCAGAGGATGGGGTGCACACTTCACCAAAGTGTGCAGCGTAGTGGAAGTGTGCAGTGATATTTTGATATTTAGGTTCATGCAACACTCGAGTCAGTAAATGCAAATGCACCGTTAATGACACAAACACACCTCCTCAAATGTTTAGGGACTTTATTTTTGTTTAAATTATTTTATTTTTATTGTAGTTTTCAGGGGCATAGGTTGCAGCTTCAAGAGGGAAACACAAGTATGAACAATGTCTTCTTTGAGAAGGTGAACAGATGCATACAGCACCATCTTGTGGTCAGTCTGGAAATTACCACTTAGATTTAATTTACCTTTCGTAAGAAATCGAATTACCTTAGCTTTTTAAACCATAAGACAATAAATATTATTGAATAAATACAACCATGTACAAAACTATTAATAATACTAATAATGATGATAATAATAGAAATAGTGATGTTAATTATATTAATATAATAATAATAAAAGCAACACCAATAATAATCACAAAATAATAATTATTATGACCATCATTAGTATAATAATACCAATGATAACAATCACAACACTAATAATGCTAATAATAATTATACAAATGTAAATGATGATTTATTGAGCATTCGATCAGTGTGATGGAGAGATGTATGATAGGAGAAGAAGAAGAAGAAGAAGAAGAAGAAGAAGAAGAAGAAGAAGAAGAAGAAGAAGTGGGCTGGAGGGACTAACGGGCTGGAAGAATGTAAACATTGTTCCCTGACTTCAAAGTGAGACTGTGGCTCCTGGCAGCGGCTGACCGATGAGAAGAGAAAGTGAATGTTCATCCACGGTCTGCAGGCTCTTTATAGTCACAACATGGATCTGATTGGCTTGTAAAGTAGACACATATTATACGTATAGAATGGAACAGAATAATATTTGACAATGCACATGCTGCCTGTGTTTCGTTCACAGTTTCAGCTATAGGTTAATTTTAAAAGAGCATATGACAGCTAACCTATGTTTAGCCACGCCAGCAATAACAGCAGTCTGCACAGGTTGAGAGGTGCATGTATCAGTCATGCAGATTTGTATCTTACAATTAAAATTATTTGTTTTTGCAGCAAGCTGCATAGGGATGAGGAAAATAAATGTAATGTTAGAAGCCCTAATGACTGTTATAAAATAATATTATACATGTCATATACATTTTTTAAAATTTTCTACTTGCTTTAAGGAATATCAATTGTAGAACAACTTGTTAAATATGTTAAGAATCCAGACCAGTGTTATGTTTGGTATGGGAATATTTCATACCCATATGCAGGGCTTGGATATTGTGACTTCTTCCATGTCATGTCTGCTGTTCAGTGACTCACAAGTAGTCGTCTTCCTTATCAGCCTCAAAGATAATCTAATACAAGATTATAAAGTATAATATCATTAACAGAGAAGCAATGTTAGCGATGTGTTTTAATTCTGAAAAATCATCCATTCATGAACTGGAAATATCAACTTTAATACAGTCATAGTGACGATAATAAATAAATATTACGTTATAGTGACATCTAAAGTAATGTATATAAAATTGTAATATATATTCTCCATACATATATATATATAGCTTCTCTAACAAGTAAAATCTCATCAACGCTGTTTTTAACTAATTGGAGTGTGAACAAACAGTCGAGGAACAGCTTAACCACACAAGGTTAAAACACAACTCTAAATGGTGAACTCAGCTCTTCACACAAACTGAATCCACTCTGTAATAATGACCTTGTGTGAGGGGCGTACGTTAAGAAGACTCTGCCGGTGTGATCAGTGATGGAGGCTGGATCTGCTGTGTGTCTGAGCTCTTCATCATTATCTTGACTCGCTGACTCATATCTTGAGCACAGGGAACAAAACTCTCTCGGCGGCCTTGTTCCCAACGCAACGTGACGCCGGGAGGGACAATAAAAGAGAATTAGCGGTGAAAAAAGCAAATAAATAGATGATTCAATACATGACAGACCAGCAACAAAGCCCACTGTTGATGGGAGAGAGAGAGAGAGAGAGAGAAAATAAATATCAGAGCTCAAAGCGAGGGAAGGGTTGAGCGGATTGGAGGTGATGATGAGTGGAGAGCTGTACAAAGTAGGACATCTATGGGAAAGGTTTTAATGAGGCAGACGTCGGTGTGTGTGTGTGTGTGTGTGTGTGTTTTCTCATCCATGAAACACTCAGCGATGATACTCCAAACTCCCTGTGTCCATGTGGGTGGTTGAGGGTTTGTTTAAGTGTGCAACACGGACAGACATTAGAACTGGATGTGTTGAAATGCTAAATAGTTGGTGAAAAAAATAAGTAAAAAGATGCCACGCAAAGTGGAATTTAGCAAGATGTTTTGTTTTTTTTACGAATTGCGTGGGACGTAATTGCAGCAAAAATCAGATGCAAAAATAAAAAAGAATGAGCCAAGCTACGAAATCAAAGTTCTTGTTCAGTGTCGCGAGTCCATCTGCTGGAGACACCGGCTCATTCTGGACGGTTAGACCCAAAGGACGCACAAATAACCAGCCCTGAGAAACCTTCTGGATTACAGTAACATTAAAAAAAGAACATTGTTTACACAATATTCACGACTATTGTTTTAGTGTTGCTGCAAAGTAGGCCGTGATTGGGCAGCAGCTGGCTCGTTCTGGTGAAGCTTGATCCGGCGTTACCTCGAGCCTCCGGATGGCTCACCGAACCAAACGGCATCCAGACAACAACTTGGTGGGGTATTCAAAGTATGAAGATACATGAGACATCGACACAATGAGTAAATCAGTCGGGGAGGTTCGCTCGCTCCTCGCTGCACTGTGAGCCCAATAAGGTGTGATCTTTCTCATCTAGCGAGAGCAGGAGGGGGTGCTCATTTATTTAGTGTGTGAGGCACTTTCATCAGCACACACACACATACACTACCGTTCAAAAGTTTGGGATCACTTAGAAATGACTATTTTTCAAAGAAAAGCACTGTTTTTTTCAATGAAGATAACATTAAATTAATCAGAAATACACTCTCTACATTGTTAATGTGGTAAATGACTATTCTAGGTGGAAACGTCTGGTTTCTAATGAAATATCTCCAGAGGTGTATAGAGGCCCATTTCCATCAACTATCACTCCAGTGTTCTAATGGTACATTGTGTTTGCTAATCGCCTTAGAAGACTAATGTCTGATTAGAAAACCCGTGCAATTATGTTAGCACAGCTGAAAACAGTTATGCTGGTGATATAAGCTATACAACTGGCCTTCCTATGAGCATGAAGTTTGTAGAACAAAATTAATATTTCAAATATTAATCATTATTTCTAACCTTGTCAATGTCTTGACTACATTTTATATTCATTTGATAAATAAAAGTGTGATTTTTCATGGAAGACACGAAATTGTCTGGGTGATCCCAAACTTTTGAACGGTAGTGTATGTACCTCCATTCCTTCAAACGAGACCATGACTATGGTCTTCTACATTATTAGTTAATGTAAGCCCTGCTATATTCGAACTGATGACATTATAAATGGTGATTAACAGATTATAGTTTTTTATGTCAATATCTAGATACAGACAAATAAACCAATCAGATCACAGAGACCGTGAGCAGCGCAGCGACGTTTCCTGTTGCCTTCCAAAGGCTGCAGGGCTCGTTGTGTCTCCGCTCTCTCCAGAGCAACAGGAGGCCTGGAGTGTTGCTGTCGGCTCTCGGTTGAATTAGAAGGCAGTCAAACAGGCTCCAATAGGGGTAACGCTTGTTAAACACCCAGGGACTCATATGGTGGCGGTATGCTGAGGACATCACAGTCACACTACACTGTCCATAGCGTTACGTGGCAATTCAACAGACAATCCACAATGAGCCATGTTTGCTCAGGTAAGATAAGATAAGATAAGATAAGATAAGATAAGATAAGGTAGGCGAACTACAGAGAGGACGCCTGAGACCTTTCGCTGAACCAGATGTGGGCCTTGATCTAAATTGTCTCCTAAAAAGTGTCTTTTTGAAACAGCATCCTACAAATGTTGTTAAAAACTACATGTCCGAGTGCTGCTAGAATTTTTTTATCGTTCTTGAATTATCAAATATATGTTGTCTAAATGTTCTTTGTTGTTGTTGTTGACTGTTTGCACTTTATTACCTCATCACTTTATCACTTTTTATTATTACTATTATTCACTTTATGTCAGACAAAAAAAGAGAGAAACATAGTTTTGATTTTCTGTATGTTCAACATTGGAAAATTGACAATAAAGATGACTTTGAATTTGACTTACATTTGGACTTCTGGTTATGTGTGTTTGCTGGTGAATTAAATGAGATTACCAACATCAAGATACAATTTCAAATTCCACTGATAAATTATATCATATATACAGGACTGTCTCAGAAAATTAGAATATTGTGATAAAGTTCTTTATTTTCTGTAATGCAATTAAAAAAACAAAAATGTCATGCATTCTGGATTCATTACAAATCAACTGAAATATTGCAAGCCTTTTATTCTTTTAATATTGCTGATTATGGCTTACAGCTTAAGAAAATTCAAATATCCTATCTCTAAATATTAGAATATCATGAAAAAGTATACTAGTAGGGTATTAAACAAATCACTTGAATTGTCTAATTAACTCGAAACACCTGCAAGGGTTTCCTGAGCCTTGACAAACACTCAGCTGTTATAAATCTTTTTTTTTACTTGGTCTGAGGAAATATTAAAATTTTATGAGATAGGATTTTAGAGTTTTCTTAAGCTGTAAGCCATAATCATCAATATTAAAAGAATAAAAGGCTTGCAATATTTCAGTTGATTTGTAATGAATCCAGAATGCATGACATTTTTGTTTTTTTAATTGCATTACAGAAAATAAAGAACTTCATCACAATATTCTAATTTTCTGAGACAGTCCTGTATATATATATATATATATCAATATATCATATACTGTCTATATATTATTTGAGATACAGCTTGCTGCTACTCATCAAGCCACAAAGGATTTGTATTTTCTGAACGACGACCTGAAGGCAGCTGCCCCGTCCGATGCTGCCACAGCAGATTATCATTCCTCACTTTTAACACTTCCACAGATGAACAGTGCGTATGACGTGAGGTAATGAACACAGGCCCAATTTGATGTCTGCATTTAACCGTTCGTACCAGACTGTTGGTTTTGGGGTTAATACGTTTGTGGCTGTCACCATTAACTAAAAGGAAACTGCAATGATTAACTCTGGAGGTGATGTGTGAGTGGTTAAACATCAAGTTATTATAAAATAACTTTACTTGTTCATAAAAAAGCTCACACAGATCTTAAATCTGATATAAAACCTTTTTCACAGGTTATTAGTTTTACATGAAGCCATATGTTAGTGGTCTTGACATTATTACCAAAGTCCCGTATGCTATGCCAAGATGCTCCGTCTGTGGAAAATGAGAAAACTTTATTGAAAATGTGGGTAACTGGCTTTAAAATGACAGCTAAAAATGTATTCAGCAATAGCCACATTCTACTTTCGACACCGCTGCAGAAGATAAAATCCTGTATCGAAAATAAATAATTTTAAAGTCAATGGTTCAGTTCCTTATGGGCTGCCATATTCAAATGTATGACATTCAAATATAATCCTAAACAGTTTTCATCTTTGAGCTGTTTGACCTAAAACCACACTTGTAAGCATCGGGGCAGGAGTAACTGGCAAAAAGCCGAGTTGAGTGGCATTCCCATAGCCATAAAACACTCTTCGTGTGTTAAGCCAGTTCATTGCTATTTAAGACAAATGCCTTGCTCATGGGCGGACAGAGAAGCATACAAATCGCAGACAAAGACTCAGGCCAAACCCACACAAACCATCCACTTGTTCCAAATGACCATTCTTGAAGGAATGCAGCAGCTAAAGGTGGACAAACCCCGTTCTCGACTTATTTACAAAAAACCTGTTTTCTGATACCACCGCCATCCACAGTTTTTTTTGCACAGAGCCTAGAACCGCCTGGCAAGTTCTGCAGCAAAAGTATTATGCAATGTTGGCGACAGAATAAAGGCAATTAAACACAGTTTGGACAGCCGGGCCGTGTGCCTCGCCAATTAACCTCCCACATAAGGAGGGAGAATAGAATCTAGACTCTGAGATTATAATCACACACGTTCTCTTTGTGTTCAATCAGTTCTGCATTGTAGCAAACGTATGAGTATCCTATTTTGCATGTATTCTCCATTAGTACTCTGGCGGCTCTGACAGCTAATTTACACTTAGATATTGTAATTTAGATATGAAGTACTTATTTTCTTTTACTCTTGTGCTCTTGGCTCCCACTGGGACCATCAGCTATTGAGTCGTCTTCGCCCATTTTAGCCACATTTGGGCATGTTTCCCCAGTTCGGTCAAGCTGTGGCCCATCACCTTTATTAAATAAATAAATAAATTAAGTGGTATGTTTTAATTTGTATGATGGTACCAGCGATGCTCAATGCTAGACCTTTTCATACATCTTTTGTAGGCTCGAAAAAGAACTGTAAGAATTCTTGAGTTAATTAAAAGCACCCTGCAAAGCGCTGCATGTGACGTGTGTGATAACATTTGTACATATGTGTCTATTTTACATTCTTATTTCTTATCTCAGACTTGAGCCTTTTTTGCACATGGTTGTATTTCCACAAATGAAGGAAAAGAACATTCATGTCTCAAGAAAACTGGCAAGATGGTTTTTTTTGCTTCATGGGTGATATTTATGTTACAATGAGTTGACAGCAATGCTTTTCCAATCAAATTGACTTTTGATTCGATATCAACTGATTGTGGTTAAGTCACAGCCCCCAAGTTGCTTTTATCTGGGGCAAGCCTCTTGTCAATTATGTCCATTCATTCACAAAGTGATTGAAATAGTAACATTTTATAGAATTAAATTCAATGAGCAGTCATTTGTTCATTTCACAATAATACCCAGCGGAAATACTATTCTCACTGGACTGAATAGATTTGAGAGAAATTAAATTAGATAATTTTCTTAGAACACTGACATAGCCGAAAGGAAATACAGCAATCATAAAAACAGTTTAAAAATCTAATAGGAGACATCGTGGCTCCCCCAACAAATTGTAAAAACACACACGATTCTGAAGCAAATTCTTTGGGAATCCACTGATGTTAAATATGTCAGTTGAAAGGATTCTGCTCTGGCGACAGAGAACATGACATGACCGACATCCAACCCTGTGACTAATATGTGCTAATGTGGTTGACGGTTGGCGTTGCTTTAATGATTTATAAGAGACTGTCCAGCTTGTGTAATCAATATGTATTTTAATGTACAGTGTTCTAAAATAACACAATCTTTTGTTCAGAAACACGTGCAAACCAGCAAATGCAAAAGTATACACAAGTAACCACATTCAGCGCTGCATCTCCCTTCTGCACATTTAGCACATAATGGAATCATTGTCAAAATCCATTATTGGTTCATGTTCTGACGAATCGTTTTTTTTCCCCTTTTCGTTTTTGATGCCCAGATTCAGTTTCGGATTGCCAGAAATGTTCCAGTCGTGCTCCGGCCCAGACAATCCGTGGGAGATTAGTCAGACAGACGACGGACATGTTTTTTACGATTCTGGACCACATCATAGCTGGCCTCAGATCTGCCCTCCCTGGCCCAGCGCCCCTGATCATCATGGTGGAGCCCACAGCAGAGCGCAAACCCCTGTTTGGTGCCAGTATGAAAACACATGGACGGTAGGCTAGGTAGCCACGACAGAATGTCACGGTGACACTGTACGAAAGAGAAGCAAAGCTTTCGTGACTCATGTATTGATACGTCTAAGTGTCTACCGCCAGCTTGGTGATGCTGTGCAGCAGTGCTCTGAGCTAAATAGTAATGTTAGCATGCTAACATGCTCACAATGAGAACGTCAACATGTAATGTTTTCTGCATTCAACATCTTAGTGTGTTAGTTTGCTAACATTTGTTAACACTAAACAGAAAGCACAGCTGGGACTGTGATGATGAGAATGGCTCCAGTTTTGCTGGTATTAAACCAGCCAAAACAAAGTAAACTAGAACGGGCACTCGGTAGAGCGCATACCTTCGCATATCACAAGATTGGGCATTGAGTTATGAACATTTTTGGAATTAGTTGCATGCCAATTAGACAAAAATGTATCGTGCTATAGTAAAAAAAAGATGTTGACCTTTCCATGACCTTGACCTTTGACCCGATTGATCCCAAAATCTAATCAAATGGTCCCCGGATAATAACCAATCATCCCACCAAATTTCATGCGATTCAAGAAGATTTTGACCTGTTCATGACATTTGACCTTGAACTTTGACCCGATCGATCCCAAAATCTAATCAAATGGTCCCCGGATAATAACCAATCATCCCACCAAATTTCATGCGATTCGGTTCAATACTTTTTGAGTTTTGCGAATAACACGCATACAAATAAATAAATAAATAAATAAATAAATACACGGCGATCATAACATAACCTTCCGCATTTTCAATGCGAAGGTAACAACACCCTTTGGACATGATGAGAGCACAAAATGAAAACGAATGAAAACACCAGTTTGCCCTACGGGAGCCGTGAACATTGCATTATAATACATCCAATAGCTGATGAAATATTTCAGTTTGGACCATAGCCTGTATATAAGAATGTCTGGACTCAAGAGTTGCAACGAAGTGTTAGCATGGCTAAAAAAATGCACTTATATTTCAGTGTTATACTAGGCTAATTTATGCTTGAGGGACTAATGTATTAATTATACTCATTCATATAAATGTAAATAAACATTAATTTCAAAATATATAGAACACATTTGCGTTTTATCTAAATCTAATATAGTTTAAAAGTACTGTAATAACCCACTTACACTGTTATAAAAATCAGCATGTACCCTATCTTGCCATTCTTCAACGGATCTCTAAATAGCTGTTAAGCATCTCCTGTGGTTTTGTTTTCTTTATATACATTACTCCCTCTTTGTTTCTCACAATCTCTTTACATTGCATTGCATTGCATTCATTTGTAGTCCAGACAGACAACTGTGATCACAATGCAAACAACCAGTTTGGTTTCAGCGATCCACCATCAACCTCCCCTAATAGCCCATATATCCCCACAGGCATATAATTACTGAACTGTGAGGTTAAATAAATGTCATGTATATTTACGGCGCTCCATTAGATGCATCAGCTGTCATAAATATGAAACCCAACCAAGTCATAAACACAGCGGGACTCCACAGGTGAACCTTCTCCTGCCTGCTACTTGAAGATCACTATTTCAAGTCTTATGAAATGGGGCTTCTAGCGGCAATGCATTTGTGTGATACATACGAGCCTGATTGTGACTACTGCTATTGTTCACACACGTCGCCAAACATTGGAATGAACTGTGTGTTTCAAGGGGCATTTCTTTGGAATTCAGTCTCTGGGGATTGTAGGACCATCGTCCAGGTGAAAACACCACACAGTGTTCTGACAGATCACTGAGCCATAACTGACTACTGCAACGACTGTATGCCACTCGATGCATGCGTACTGTATCTATTCATGTGCTCTTGCATATATGCCCATTTCCTTTAGTTTGCAGACCCCATTTGAGACGAGAAAAAATCTGACCTATTTTCCTGCTTTGATGCAAAAGTGAGACTGAATTTTGGATGTTGGGATACGTCTGGGCTATTGTGGAACCAAATGACTTTGAGATTGGCTGTAGTTGTCTCTTGGGCTTTAGGGAGGTCTACAAGGGAGATATGAATCAGACTGTCAGAGGAGGAGGAACAGAAAACATCCCTACATTAGATGGATGACTGGTAGACTTCAAAGCAGTTGTTGCATGATGTTTTCTCTCTAACGTAGGAGGCCTTTCATGTGCTAAAGTTGCTCCGGTGTTTGATGTGTGTGTTGAGCAAAAATAAATTGTGTGTTTGTGAGTCGATAATGGTCTCAAGGCACAATTTCCCCCTTCAATCTCTGAGGAAAAGAGGTGAATGTGAAGAGGGGGAAGATTTATTCACCAAATGAAAATAACAGCAATGCCTGCACGATGCCATTAAGAACAAACGGGTCGACTTAGTTGATCATTTGCCATGTAGCTGCTTTTTACTGTCTGTAAACAGTAATACCAGGAACTTCCCAGGCAACAAATGGTGAACAATAGACTATGTCCGATACATTTCCTAAAGATTTATATTTAGTGAATATTTGACCAAATATTTCTTATTTACAAAAATAGTCACCCGTGAAAATACACTCAGTTCAATCTTACAAAAATATCAGGAAAGGAGAAGAAAGACGAGGAATCCGTGAGACAGGGAGACGGCCCAGAAAAAGAGGAGGGTGTCAAGTTTGGACCACCCATCTGGACTGGCCGAGCGCCTGGGCTGGCTTGACTGCTGTTTGCCTGCTGGACTGGATGCATGGATGAATGGATGGAGGGATAAAGACGGACATAATTCCCATGTAATGATTCAGATAGACAGAAAGAATGATCTGCTGGAAACATTAAATATGTCAATGGAAAACACACATGCTTTGACCAGCAACCACACACAATTACAGTTCATCCCATGTACGGTATCTCAGTTCAGCAAGGCTCAGGTTCAGTGCCTCTTCTTGTGTTGTCCAGCCCTCTAAAAATATGTTGGCATGTAAACCATTTTTCAGATTGATGGGCCTAAAAGGCAGGGTGGTCAAAGTTGAGAATTTCTTATATATTTAATATAACTTCATAACGTTAAAATTAATTAGATAATGGATGAAAACTAATGATACCTGATTTAACTAACATAAAAGGTTACTAGTGTGACCACTATTTTTATGATGGTATCACACCCGGTGCAAAACCAAATGAGGCCAAGAGCTCGGCCTTCAATATAACCTGAATTCGAACCTGGATTGTTTCGTGACTGCCTCTTGCACTGGTTGTGATGCTATTGTCCAGTAACACAAATAAATACCTGGTAAAGTGTTCCAAACTGCTTCTGTGGTAATAGGTGTCTCCAGGACCGCATCTTTCCATGATGACACAAACACAGACTCTCAAGTTGAAAACAATACCAGCCACAATCATCAGCGCGGTACCCATCTTCACAGTGGGCGGACAGCAAGAAGACAGATTGATGTTTATTTGCTGATTAGATCCGTCGAAAATGCGAATTATTAGACGTCAGCGAATATTTTTGGGCCGTTCTTTTACAGCCCAACTGCACTAAATCTGTTGGTTTGACCCTCTCGGCAGGCTCAACTATAGGGCTCTCAAGTGTCACGCATTGAGCGTGAGACTCACGCATTTCGGTCTTCAGTCACGCACTCCCGCCACACATCGTATTTCTCACGCTGAAAAAAACTCTCGGCTATTTAATGTTTTAATGTGCCGCAGCGCGCCAACATGAGCTGGCCGCGCTGCCCTCACCGTGGAGGAATCAAGCGCTCCCCTGGAGTTCTGCTGTGAGGTGCCACTTATCAGCCAATCAAAAAAAGAAATGGGCTACACAATAGCCAATCAGAAAAAAACCCGTATCTGTTGTATCTGGGTAAGATTTAATCCAGCAACCAATGAAAATAAAGCATCCTGGAATTGCGCGCGACTGACTGATATCCGAAAATTTCGTTATGTGGGGGGGAGGGGGGGTGCGGATGGAAATGTCACTCTTGCCTGTCTTCAAAACTTGAGAGCCTTGCAACTAGCAGATTGATTTACACAGCATACTGTAAATGAAATTAGCTCATCAAATGATGCTTCAGACTTAAATTGTGTTTTCTCAGTGACCTGAGAATTTCATCCTTCATGGAACAATGGTCTCCCTTGTTTTTCTTCACCCGGGCTACGCAAGCAGAACTATAGATAGGTAATGTAGCGCTAAAGAAAGCTCTTTTTAAAGTTGTTGGCATGGCATGACATTAACGTGTGTAAAGGAAACATTGTTTTCTTTTTTTTTAACACCCTAAGCACACTGACAGCTCAGAGCCACTGTAGCCTACAGCTCGAGCATCAAGCTAGTTACTAGCTAGTGCTCGGGTAAGAGCAAAAGAAGCTACGTGAAAAAAGAAAAAATCCAAATCTTAGGTTTGGAAATGATTAACATGAATGGTTTCTCTGTCATTATCCAGTTTATGTATTATAATTCCAGGATAAACACTTACATATCCTATTTTGGATCAACAGCAATGAATATATCATTCATTTACTCAAGAAAAGAACATTTAGACACCGTTACGCCACGTTTTTTAAGTTGCCTACGACAGCAATTTGATCTTTTTTTTCCCGGTAGTGATGAAATGGCTCTCATTTGGAGAGATTTTCCACAGAGGGTTTTCCCCTTGACCACTTCTGATAAGGCAGGGTTATCTAAAACGCTAATCGGATTAGACAGAATTACTTTCTAAATGTTTCACGTTCAGTTCTTTCGTGTCTCATGCTGAACATAACTCCATCACCGTGACCCCTCCAACTCACCCCTGACCTCCTCATATGCCAATTGTTCTTGCAGCAGCAGAGATCAGGCCATTAGACTGTCTCCAAACTTGACACTGAGAACAAAAACACAGGCCAATTCTAGATAAAACATATCATAATCCCTCAAGGTGGGGCGGTGGGGGGTTTCAGGGCCACCAAGATAGCTATTCACAGCATCCAGACACTCACAGGGACCTCCGGGAAAGACATTGTGAGGTGTTGGTATGAGACGTGGTATGACACCCCTGGGAAGAATGGTGATTAGTAACGAAGAGGGTTGACTAAACTCTAGGGCGTTTGAGGAAATATACACATGGAATTGACTAATGCTTTCTTAATGCTAATAATGGTAGTCAGCAAGTAAATATGTTCTAGTTTATGAACAAGCATGTTCTTGTTACAGTTGCATACTGTACCAAGATGCAAAAAAAAAGCTAATTTACGCTGTGATGGGTTCATTTTCACCGACGCATTGTCAGGCCAGCCTGATTGGTTGATCCAACTTCCTGTCAGGAAGTGGGTTTCAAACAGCAGACACGAGTCTCGAATAACTGCAGAGGCGGATGATGACAGGAAGATGACTATGAAATAAAATAGACGTTTCCTAAAGTGTTGTTTGAAACACTATCTCTTAAAAATTATGTTCAAGTACAACCGTAGACTGTAGGATAAAACAAGTGGACGTAGTCGTCGTGACATCACACATTGGTTTGTGCACTGCCGTTATGAAGCCTTGAGTTCGGCGATTTCTAGGCTGCCTCGGTCTCTAGGGTCATGCACTTTGTATGCTCATTAATTATGTAGAAGATGTAATTATATTACAGTTATTAATCCAAGTACTGCTGTGTCACTGCTTTACCAGAGTGTTGTTTTTTGATGCATCCTTACTTCACGTCTTGGTGAACTTCATAATGTGTTGCCTGAGGGAGAGAGAGAGAGAGACAGGCCTGGTTATCCGAGGCTGATAGCATACAATGCTCAATTTAGCATTTTTTTATTTGAAATTGAAATAATGAATGCCAACGCAAAGTAGTAAAAATAACTTATTTCACTTCTTGATGAACAAGCCCAACACTGCACACTATCCAGCCCTATCACCTGGCTGTGGTTCATCACTTGACAACAAGATGTTACCTCTGAACATGATGCAGGCAGCATTTACGTCTGACACCTCGTTATAATTGGGAAAACAATTTAGTCCAATATATGCTTACTTCCTAGGGTACACTTGAACTATAAGACAGGATTTGACAACTCTGGAAAGTTAGGCCCCATCAGTTCATGTGCACATAGCTCATGCTGTACAGCCTTCTCCTCAAGAGTGTGTTTGTGGCCTTTGATCGATTTATACAAGTTTATATTGAAAACATGAATGCACCATTGCCGTTATTGCTTTTGATGCACTTTGACTTTGTAGTTCTTAACCTGCTTTCATTATGCTTTTGTTTTTATAGACCTAAGCTATTACGTTTTGCATGTAGTCTTTAACTTTGATGGTTAATATGATAGGTTTGTAAAACTGATGAATTGCATTCATTAGTTGCTCTTATGCTAGAAAATACTTTATCTTGACGGTTTTCACCATTCAATCCTTAATTCGTACACCAATCCGCATCTATGGACATACAAAGATAACATCCTAGAACAGAAAAATAATGTTACGAAATGTTTCTTTCTATCTCACAAAGGTGGATGAGTGATTAGGTTTGGCGTGGATAAGATCAGGCAGTAAAGCGATCAGTGACATGGTAAAAGGCCATTGTTCCCAGTGCATTACGGAAAGATGATTGTTAGTAATTATTTTAACAGCATGGGGCTCATCGAGCCCTCTACGCTTTCCTCTCCACTCTTATCGAGCCCCACTTCTTTACATTCACACCTTCCACAAAAAGAACCACTCCAGTGATATGATTATAGTACCGTTATAACTTTACTGAAAGTTGATAAAGTAAGCATTATACATCCACTCACGACTGTGGGTTTTTCTGTAGATTTCGTGCTTTTGTCAACAGCTTAGTTTTTGGCTGTAACTACCGATTGAAAAATTCAACCTTTTGATTCATCGAAGCCCTCTTTCCCCCGTGGTCCACACCTCCCCTGATGCCACCACGACCAAAAACCCAGAACGCTTCATCCAACCCCGGGCATCACAGGGGCCCCTGCATACTACACAGCCTTTATAAGATTATTGCAATGGATGGAGCAGGTGTCTGCCAAAATTCCATTCCCATTTAAACCTCAGAGCCCATACCAGCAACCTAATCCTATTAGGCCTAATTGAGTGAAGTCAACAGTCTTTTTCCGTTAAACTAAGTTCACGCACTAATAGGATTCAAAAGGGGGCAGAAAAAAGGTACAATGTGTCATGAGTAGACGTGTTAGTGTGAGACTGGGAAGTGGAGAGTGTGCATCAGAGAGCGGGTAAGCAGGGACTGTGTGCTGGGACCAGTGGAGCTGTCCCGCTGGGTTTGGGGATCTATGCTCAAGGAAGAGGGACGTAGTGGACTGGAGGTCTCCCAGGAGGCTAGATAATCTTATAGGGGGGACCAAGAACAACATAATTGGTATTCGGGAACCCCTAGTGCGTGTGTGTGTGACTGTATGTGCATGTTTGTGATACTTGTCATAGGAAATCCATCGTATCCTTGGATACCTTATCAAATGACGATATATGTGTAAGTTTGAGTGGCCATGTGCCGTAAGCACAGATACAGTCACAGTGACTACACAGTTGCATTGCAGCAAACTATAATAGAATAAAGAGGATATTCAATACATGATTTGTTCTAAAAGAATTCGTGAAATTGATCAAACATTCTTTGATTTTGTCAAAATAGAGGGATATATATCATACCTCATTAAGCAATTTCTTAATGAGTAATTTGATTTTGGTTTAATTAAATCTCCATGTTCAAACAAGGAATGTTCATACAGTAGAAACACACAAAGCAACAAGAAAGAACTTCAAAAAAAAGTTGTTCTGGGATAGAATTAGGTCAAAACAGTCTTTCCTATTATTTCTACGAGGATACACACTTCTAACAAAACGTTTCTGGTAGGAAATCAAGCACAAGATATGATCTACAGTGATACGACCTCAAGCCAAAAGACAGTAAAGAGCCTGCCGCCTCTTCAATGCTTGTGTTTGATTGTTTTTGGCTTGTGGCTAGTACGTGATCTCAACAGGGCCCTTTGTTGACATCCCTCCCCCTTTGTCCCCAGTTGAAAGACATGTCTTTTACTCTGAGGCAGACTAGTTCTTTACACAGAAAGTAAAGGAGATTGAATATTAGAAATCAAATCATAAAGGTTGCATGAATCTTACCCTGCACCAATAGTTGTTGTAAAGATAAGTAGCCTACGATGTATTTCAGAAACATTTAGAATCAGGGATGCGCCCTCTTTTTATTCTAAACTAAGTAATGCGTTCCAAACGGCCCGTGAATACACGTATTAAACAAGACTTGATGCAGTTTGTACAAACTGTACAAAAACCAAAGTTTAAAAACAACAATGTGTGGATTCATGGACAATCTTTATATTTTTCACAACATATCAACTTGTCCTCCACCCTGGTTTTGAAGTACACAGACAAACAAACACACACACACACACACACACACATGAAGGAGGTCAGAGTGCGACACGGTGTGTAGCCGGTGGCGTCAGTGACACAGACACGGCCTGAGAACATAACCTTTCATGGCTGCCCGTAGCCAGAGGTGCTACATGGGACTCCCTTTGAAGAAAACACATCCAAAAGTACTTTGGAGACAAAAGGTTAGCATCGGCTTCCAGTGATGTGGCGGAAGAGTAACATCTAACGGGAAGTGAAAGAGGAGATGTTATCTGGAGTTTTAGAGTCCCAGATGTGGGTTTAAAGATTAATAATTGGTTTATTATTCCATAAAACTGATTTATCACACCACGAAGTGATTGGATTATTGTTGGCTGTTGTCATCTTCAAAGGCTTCGAGATATTCTCGTTGATCACGAGGTTAGTGGAATAGGAACCTTTTACATGAATATATCTTGTATTTCCACATTACGCAGGGGAGGATACTGTTTTACAAATGAGGGCCAGAGAATGTGCGATCCAGTACAGGACAAGTTTACATACATATCAGCTAGAAGTCTAGCCTGATAACTATCATAATTCAAATATTAATAATCTTCATCGGGTGCATCTTTATCGCAAACATTTCAGAAACATTCAATAAGACTGACAATAAATGGCCAACGTCTCTGATATCCGAAAGCGCACTCTGTGTTTCACAGTGACTGGCAGGTAAAAACATTCTCGTCTGTAGGACAGCTGATTAGGAGCCATAGAGCAGACATTTTAGTTAAAGTAATTTTCCTAAATCAGGGAAGGATGGCAATGATACTTTTATACAATCTAATTCAAATCATGTTAATTTAGACGAGAAACTATAAAAAGTTTCAATGCTTAACATCCACCGTGTTTCTTGGCCGTGCAGTCTGCCACCTTTTAAAAACAACACGTGCGATAAAACTCACCATAGTCAAGATTAAATTAATTATAAACTGTCTGACAAATAATCAAACCAACATACTGTTTGCTTTCTTTTCCCTTAATCATGTTACAGAAGGATTTCCTTCATATACTTTTCCTAATCCGATTACATCTGATATTACTGGCATTGACTTGTATCTTCACGGCATCCTGTCTAAATGTCTAAATGATTTTTTCTCTGAGATGAACCGCGCAGTTATCCATGTGTCTTCTATTTACACATTAGAAGATATGTGCAAGGCATTTCCTAAAACGGTGGAAACTGATTAGAAACGCGATAGTTCATCTTCATCCTAATTTAAGTAATGCGTTTGCAATGGTCCGTTAAGTGTCTCAGACTGTGAAAAAACCAGAGACACAAACTCTTTTCAGAACTTATGGGAACTCTGCAAACACGACTTTGTGCAGTTTGAACACCCATTTTAAAAATAGTAGGGGTGTGATCATCAATGTTTTTTAAATATCACAATGTTTTTGTTAAAGGTATAGTTTGACATTTGAGGCATTACACCTATTTGCATTTTTGAAGACAGTTAGATGATATTGATATACATCTGAAATGTTCTTTTACATAATTAACATACTTTACTTTTTAAGGCTTTGTTTAGGTGATGACACGTTTAACCCTCCTGTTACCTTAGGGTCAATTTGACCCCATTCAATGTTTAACCCTCCTGTTACCTTTATATTTACTGACATATTTTACCCTTGGGGTCAATTTGACCCCAGCAATTAAAACCTCCAGAAAATTATTAGAATTAATATTGTTTTCCAAGTTTAAGTGTGAGGTACTTTATGTTTGTTTGTTGACTACCTAAATAGCCCTTTAAATATATTAAAAAGTTGATATTTATTATATGTTTGACACAGTGAAAAACAGCCTGGGGTCAAATTGACCCGAAAGAACACCGACATTAAACATTGAATGGGGTCAAATTGACCCTAAGGTAACAGGAGGGTTAAACAGTTATGATTGTTTTTTATATGCACTTTAATGGGTCAATACATTCAAATAATGCTATTTTCATGGTGTTAGTATCTTCACTTAAAGATGTAGGTGCGCTAATACACAGATCTGATCTGCGATAGTTTAACCTGACGAAGACCTGAACTGTCCTGAGTCCACCACAAACACCAACGGTCCCCACCAAAAACACCATGTACTTTTTTTAGAGTGTGTGTGTGTGTGTGTGAGGTAGTCCAGTGACGGAGACTAAACTATGAAAAGTCAAAGGGGGGGGGCTGAGGCACACAGCTTAGCGCAATGATAGAACCGAGACAGGGAGGGGAAAAAACTCAAAGAATTGGAATAATTGGCATAATTCAAGGTGACTGGGCACAGTCAGGGGGAGTGTCGGTGTTGGGCGAATCTTTTGCCATCCTCAAAGAGAGACGGTCTGCACAATTAGCCACACAAACTCTGACCCCGCTCAGAATAATTAATGAATAACAGAGGGAATAAAGACAAAAAGGCACAGAGTGGTCTGGTTGAGTGGCGAGCGAGGGTAATACATCAAAGAAGACCGTTAATTGGCCCTGTGGCTTTCATTCTTTGCCCTATTTCTTTCAATTCATTGACTCAAAATAATGGGTTCAGGTTCATTATAAACAGGTCGTTAGCCCTGGGAGTGCCAACATTCACCAGGAGAGTCAAGCGTGTGTGTGTCTATTCTTGCTTGTGCGTGTGTATAACTATGTGTGTGTGTGTGTGTGTGATGGCTTAGCTTTTGCCTGCCCCCCCCAAAAGTCCTGACGACATCAATCCCACAAAGGGAAAAGTAGTATAGTTGTGTTGAGAGGACAGCAATAGGCGTGATTGCTTAGATGTTTTTAGTTGCCAAAGAGCATACAAGTTTTCACCACGTGCGTTTGTGAATGATACAAGTGTCACGATGCTGGAATATAACTGGTACGGACAGGTAAGTGAAGCCCACACACCTACTCCTGCGATGATGCTTTCTTATGTACCCGAGTGATGAGGCCTCCGAGTTGCTTCAGTCCAATAATAACAACACATAATGTAGAGTCTACATTATGTGTTGTTATTATTGGACTGAAGCACATTGTAGACGATCACAACGAGACAATGATGACGCACGCTATTGAATGTAGTAAAAATTACATTTTCAAATATTGCAGACTGCTTTTTCAAATCAAATTCCAAAATATATATGCTTCAAAATAAAGCGCACCCAACTATGTTAAGATGTGAACCTAATATATTCGGAAGCACAAATGGCATTCGACTTATTTTATATAATTTAACACGAAAATTACTGCACCACATTTTTTGACATGTTGATGATAAACATGGCAGATTGATGCCGTAAGGGGGGAAAATACATTACTATAGTTATTGGAGTGGCAACTGTCTGTTAGGTGCATTCTCTTTAAAGTGAAGTGATAATCATCATGTGCAATTACAACAATTACAAAAATGTTTTAACTTAATTTTTTTTACTCTCCTGAGTCAATTATGGGATGTGACATTTTTAATTTTTTGTCATAAACCAAATGGATTATCTGGGCAATGCATTATCATGCAGTTGAAAACAGGAACATTTGTATGAAAGCTTTTGGACCAACATTTTTATTTGGAGGAATTATTTAAAATACAGAAAAACAATAAATAGTGTTTTAGACTCCTAAAAAGCAGACTCAAACAAAGTAAAATGTTCTAATCATACATTTCACAACACTGAGAGAACTTTAAGGGAAGTGTTAATGTTGATACTGAAACAAATGTGGGTTTTATTTGACTCTTAATGAAGCACAAAGTAGAAGCGTCTACAGTATTTTCTTCCAACACTCTTTTCCTCGGCTTTGCTAGAGTTCACATTTCTACACCTGTAGTGATCGTCTTCCTCTTCTAACCTATTAACCCTTTATCATCCCGATATGACACCGGGTAATGGGACTAAAGGTGTCCTCATGTTTCATTCTCATGCTCCTTCCGTCACCTTTCTCGCCATCAGACTGTCCGTTCAGCTCATTCAATTCAATCTGTCTGTGGCAATCTGTCTCATTCTTTTGTCTTACACGTTACTAATAAGTCTGGTTTTGGGGTAAAAAAACCAACTGGTCATGTGAAACTACTCCCACTTACGCACAGAAAGAGACACACCATGAAAGAGCGAGGGGCAGGAGGGGTGGTTAACTCAATTACATTAACTTTTTCTGCTCTCGGCACATGATTTGGTGAGAAATACCTCTCTACTTGTTATACGCTCTGACATATTTCATCCTCTTTACCAACCACAGGACAGTCTTTCTTCTTCTCTCGACTGGTCTTTTTTCATTCCAATACCAAAGTGTTCCAATACCTGGGCGAGCCATGTCAAGCAATTAATACCCTAAAATACGCCTTTTAAGTGAGTCTTTTGGTCTGTGTGGCCTCGCACAGGTACCTTCTCTGCCTGCACATCAGATCATTAACATAACCACTGATGAAGAGAGAGAGAGAGAGAGAGAGAGAGAGACTGATAGAGGGAGAGAAAGGGAGATAATAAATCAAGATGATATATTTTGGTGGGACCTGCTTTTAGTCAGGATGCATGCATGACCTCTGAATAGTTCAGAGGGCTAAATAGTAACACAAGCAATGGTAGGTTACTGCATTACATCATTATGTTGTACTGCAGGTAAGATAATTCCTGCTTGGGGGTGTGTGTTCAAGGATGTTCTCAGATCTAAGATGTCAGTGCATTACATTCAAAAGCTTCAGTTTGTTACGAGAAAATCTCTTGCATAAATGAATGTCTTTATGCAGATGTTTGCAACCACATCGCCCCATAAAATAAAATAGCTTTGACCAAAATGGACAGAAATTGTAGATAGATGTAGTGTGTGATGGATTACCAATGTTTATGTAAGTTTGTGAAAGAGGATTTCTATAACACGCTGAAATGAGCTGTTTAGAAGGTACGAAATCAATCTGAAAGCTCATGGTACGCTTGAGAGAATTGCCAGCAAGTATGAATGTAATGGGCTGAACATGCATAACCACCAGCATGTTCCTTTAATCCCTGATGCATTTGCTATGTTGTAAACTGTGTACACTTCTATGTGGACATTCTGTGCACTTAAACACACTGAGATCAAATTGATCCCACATGATTATTAATTAATTAATTACAACTAAGTTTTAAGGTCATTTCTGGTTTACCGATGAGATCTGTCATTGTACAAACTTCACAGATAGCGAGGAAAAAAAGCAAGTAAAGCAAACATTAGTTTTGGTTCATGCATGCATTATCAACACATAAGTAGGATAAATGCAATACATGCTTGAACATGGACACTGGTGGGAGCAGAAACGAGTGAGCAGTGTGCAAAGAGGTGCACATTTAGAAATACACCTTTTATAAATTGTAATTTAGTGAACTGAAGTCATCTGACCGTGAAAACTTTGATGCATATTATTGCATATTCTTAGATTCTGGATTTTTCCAATGAGGAAGGATGCATAGATGATTTTAACTTCCAGAAAACTAACATTTTTCCCTTCGTTGTATACCGCCGCCAGCCGCCAAGCAGTCAAGTAGCAGTTTCATCCACTCTCTCCAAAGGTCACAGGTCACGTTTGGAATCCAAAAACCAAATCAGTTCATCTTTGACCTCGCGATGATGTTCATGCCAAAGTTGAGGGAATTTGCGGGGAGGCGTTGCCGAAATATCACGAGACTGGAATGGACGTTAGGTCCTATTGACCTTCACCTTTGACCTCCAACATTTATTCAGTTCTTCCTTGAGTCCAGGTGGAACATTTGTGACATATTTGTACTTCCCTCACGGGGTTTCTGAGACAAGAATGGACAATGCGGACAGATGGACAACACAAAAACATAATACCACAAGGTATACAGCATTGTTTTACAAAATCGGACACATACTATTATTCAAAGCAGAGTATTTCTCTGGAGCTTATACGATTAGTAGTGGATCTTTAAAAGAGAAGCATGATACTGAGGGAGGAGATAGGGGTGGACGAAGGAGCATACAAAGCATAGGCCTTTGACATAAATTGACATCTGATGCTGATGCCAGACGCTGACATTGGATGTAAGCCTGACATTGGAATCCTCCAATATGGACAGTTTTCTCGATATCTTTAGGTTGGCATGCTGTTGTAGGGTATAGTAAGTTAAGCACCTAGTTTCGGGAAAAACAGAGCTGCCGGTTGAAGACAATTTTCGTTATGAATGTGTCGGTGATAGTTGCTTCACCTTGGTGGGACGTTTAAACCAAACATGTCGGCCCAGTTCTGGGTTCAGGTCATTCAAGTCCCACGTGTAAAGCTCGTGCAGGACAAGTTTATTGGTGAAGCTTATTCAGTGAAAAGAAGTGGCTGGCATGGCCATCCGAGGAGGCGCGTGGTAGTCTACACGGGAGGACTTGGCAGTCGCGGACATCCCACACACTTTGAACTGGCAGAGACTGAATGATGGAGAACATAAATTGAACTCAGGCACAGCTAATTACCCAATTCATCCAAGACTGGAAATCGGGGTGATTTATTGAATCATGATTCAATAAAGGAAACGGAAAGAAAATAGAAAAAAATTGAAAAAGTATATCTAGACTGGGCAGGATGGAGATACATTTTCACAAAGTTCAGGTGGAGATTTTTTTTAAATTGTCCCCGGTAAAAGACTACCAGATGCTCTTTTGTATTTAGATAACTGTTACATTCATTCATTTGGAGATAAAGTTTCGGATAATAATCATAATATATCCTGAGAGATTTCAGCATATTAACTGTGAAGTAACGTCAAGATGCTTGATTGAAGCCTTTGCCTCTTACTCCCCCTCACTTGATGTTCCTCTAATGCGTGGCTGTGATGAGGAGCAGAGGCACTCCTCTCTTCATCACAGCATCTTACTCATTCAAACGGCGGAGGCACAAAGATACCCAAACAGAGCCAACAAGCAGCTCTTTGTCCTTGACACTAACCGTATATGACTAGTTCTGGTAAGGTCAAAGTTGATTTCATTTTCTGCTTAGTTCTCATTAAACAGCTATTGCATTACTTAATTTCCCACAATCTAGTTAACGGAAGATTTATCCCACAGATGCACTTTGTGTAGCTTTGGGGGAGCAGCATCCTCTTTTTTCATCCCGTGTCGAGCTTCAAAGGTCAGAGGAGCTGCATTGAAATATTTAGATTTTGAGCTTCACTCCATCCAGTTGAATCTTTACCAATATACATTTTTATTCTCTACTTCTCTTTACGATTTGCACAAAGATAAGCAAGTTATATGGAAATGGAAACGCTTGTGTTTTGGGGCATTACAAGCTGTACCTGAATAACTACATTAGTGTAATAAAGTGATTTCCAAGAGACCACAGTGATTTTGGAGTAGCTCAATTAAATTGAAAAAAGAAATGTCATAACAATGTAATATTAAAATATTGATTGTGTCACGACAACTAGCAAGCAAACAGATAAATCTAAACCGTTAACTCAAACCATAACTTAATGTTAGGATGTAATGGATAAGTAGTTAAAGTCGTAATAATGCTTAGACATTTGAAATAGTCTTTCAACCATTGGGTCTAAAGTAAAGGATAAATAGTCATTGTATAGCTTGGTCCAAATGTTTAGTGAGCACTTTGAATGAATAATGCATTATCATAAGTGTACCATAAAAGAAAAGTGAATGACCTTCATGCGTGATTTAAACAACCTTGACAGGTGAGAGGAGTGACCCGAGTGTGCACATTGGCTTCTGCTGTACTATTATTGGTGTATTCATAGAAATCCAGGCACATTGTGAACAGGTGACATTGTGAATGACTTCAGATAGAGTTTTAGTCATTTTAAAAGTCTGTTACAATGTCAACAATAACAATAATAAAAATAAAAATAATAAACTGTATTTGTATCGCCCCATTCATAAAAGAAATGCAATAGAAAAGCGCTCGATAATATGGTAAAATACACAAAATAATTACAGACAACTAGGGGAAACCCTCCAGGTATGGTTGACAGTTACTTATTTCAACCTTAGTTTCTGTTGATTGTCAAACGCAATAATAAAGATGGCCAACTTTTATTAAATCTCTCCTGACCCTTAAGTCTGGACCCTTATGGTGGAAAGTTCACTTGTGATAACCTTAAATCTCAGCTTAACATGTGTACATACAAGATACGAGATAGCTTGGGAGCCAAAGGCAAAAGAGAGACAACAAACAGGTCTTTGTCCACAACACAAACATAGATGAGGAATTCAGGAACGGTCAAAGTTCAGTTCTCATTCAACATATCTTGCATTATTTAATTTTCCAGGATCAGGTTATGGGAGGGAGGATGGAGGACAAATCACTATATCTCAACTTCCCGTCTTAACCATTCATTTTATGCCATACAGAATATGACTATGGACACGTGTAAATACATTGGAGTGAGGCAGTGATATACTTTATGTTTGATTGAAATCCTGCGTGACATGATGTGACAGAGAAATGATCACAAGAGATGTTTCATATTCGAGCAGACAGAGTTTAAGGCTTTAATTGGTCTGACTGTCAGAAACAAAATTAGAAGCATAAAGTGTCTCATAAAGTGTAGCAGGGACATTTTGCTGCCTTCATTTAATGATCACACTCTTCTAAGTGACTGCAAAGCGGGAGGAGAGTTAACACACAGGGTCTGGTGTTGGCGTCGGTCTTCTTTGCCTGACCCTGTCCTCTGTTCTTTGTTTAGCTTGCTGAGTTTGATGGTGACCAACTCTCTCTGTCTCTCTCCGTCCAGTTTTAAACCGGGTTTGTCCCCAAAAGAATGGGGGTGGCCGGTTTCACCTCACTCTCATAGCAATCTCTCTAACCCCTTCTCTCCATCTCGCTCCATTTGGGGCATTCTCCCTCCTCAAACCAACCTCAGAATCTCCTCCTCCACCTGTCTCTTCCATGTCTTCTTCGGTCGTCCACGCTTCCTTGGTTCATTTACTTTAAACTCCAACACGATTAGTAATTTCAATTTGTTCTCACTTATTTTTCTATTTTCTAAATGACTGAACGGCGGTATTTCCTGGTCTCTTAGGCACAACATAGCTTCATAGATGCTGTATATATTGCCCCCTTTTTACAGTCATCATGGAATTACTAATGTCGGTTAACTGTGAAACACTCTTGGACACATCCAAAGCAAAATAAGTCACACGATATTCCTGAAATAAAATATAACAAAATACCAAATATTTTTTTAAAGATCCCATCTGCAGAAGTTCATCAGCTACTTTTCAGAGTGCACCATTGATCACAGTGCAGGGAGCGTTTTGTCTTTATACTGTTGCCATGCTTCAAAAGCCTTTACTTTCCTGAGCTGGGACTGTCTCACAATCAATCATGTGCATACTTTTAATAAGACTTCATCTTCATAGTTGGAGCCCACCAGGGGCTCCTTTTCACTGTCTGCCAAAGTGAGAGATTAAAGTTGTCTACAGTACAGCTTTCTGACATCATTCAGAGGCAACACTAAGCACCGGCCTAACCTGTTCTAGCTCAATGGACACTGAGGATCAGGGATGAGGTGCCCCTTTCAGGACAACAACCACCTCATAGCGGTTTACCCACAATCCTCTGCTCTGAATTGCTCAGCGGCTTTGTGGCTGTGGCTTGGACCTACCTTCAAACGGTTAAGATTAGGTGCCATTTCCCTTTGTTTTGTTTACTCGTAGAACTCCTTTTGTCAGTGCGAATCAAACTCATTTAATATTTTAACTTAAATTGAACAAATTACACAAACCGTACCAGCGTAAAGATGACAAAAAAAAGAATGTTTTAAAGCTGTCCAGACTAAAATATTGTGTGCACAGAATAGGACTGTAGTATGTGATAAGCATGCTTTAATTGTCAGGTTCTTGTGACGGGGTGAGGCTCAGGCGCAGTGACAGGCTGGACGCAATATAAATAACAAAAAAACACTCTTTAATGAGGCAAAACAGTTTTCAAAAAAACAAGGTCCAAAAGGGGCAGGCAGAGAATCCAGGTTCGGGGCAGGCAGGGTCAACAGGCAGAACCAGGAACACGGACAGGACGACGGGAAAAGGACACGGAACTAAAGACGACAATCTGACAGCAGACAAGGGAAAGACTGACACAATATATAAGGGGGGAAACACAGGTGTACGACATCAGACACTAACGAGACAAGAGTGGCTGAGGGCAGGTGCAGGGAATTAAACAATTAAGACAGAGAAGACACAGAAGAGACACAGGAGACACGGAACACAGGAGAAACAGAACAGGGTGTTACATTAATTAGGAGGAAAAGTTGATTAAAGTCCTAATGAAGGAATGTTCAGACTTAAATTTGATTGCGGGCCCCCGAACAGCTAATGGCTGTTCTCACAACTCACCATAAACTCCAGTCTCACCTCTTTCACTTCTTTTCTCTCTGTAGTTATGCATTTTATTCAATGTGCTCCCCGTCACATATCTCTAATAACCTTCTATGCATTTATGTTGTGTCTAAAACAGTCTTTCATTATTTTTATAATATCCGTCGTAGCGAATTCTGTTGAATTCTCGTTGAATTATTCCTGAAGGAAACACCGAGCTGCTACCTCCGACGTCATTTAAAATTGCTCAAAGAGGCGAGTCATGCAACATGTTAAGATGTTATTATCTAATGTTAACTTCATTAGCTCGGCGTTATCTAACGAGCACTTAGCCTCGCATGTCGTGGCGTGATTGCGTTTGAAAGCTCGGTCAGAGACGCAGGTAAGTACGAGGATCTAACATCTCCGAAAAGGAAGAATTTGGATTGGCAATTTGAATATAATTGATTCAAGCGCCAATTGATGTTCACATTCGCTGAGTGAGTGAGTGAGTGAGTGAGTGGGTGGGTGAACCAGAGAGGTTAGACCACTGATACACACATAAACACACCCACTAGTTTAGGTGGCATTCTGAACATGTAGTACCGCAAGATAATGTGTCAACAGGACTTCCAAGAACGCATGTGTGTAGAAGCTCGACGATCTCTCAGGTTCTCCTGTGAACAGCCTCCCTTTCACTGCTCACTGAGAATAATGTGCTCCGACTGATTTAGCAGATAAAATTATGTTAATCCATTTCGACTAATTACATCACCTCTGCACTAACGTAGAAGACAGGCTGCACTGCATCCTCCTCTTCCTCAGTGTCCTCTTCCTCTCTCACTCAGCGCTCAGTTGACCGAAGCTGTTGGAATGTCTCGTAATGTATTGTTTGTTATTTGCTAAATTGGAAGAAGACGAGTCAGTAACCGAGTAGAACTATTTATCAGTGTACTTTATTACGTTAATTAAGTTGTGTCGACAAATGTTCATCGTTTTAGTCTTTTTTTAACTTTGACATCACTGTCTTTTATAAAATAAAACGTTGGCATTCAGCCTACTAATTGCTAAAATACAAAAATGTTAGACAATAAGACAATTTTCATACAGTTTTATACCTTGTCGACTTCAAATTTGTAGCATTGGAAAGTACATTTTAAAAATAATAATAAAACAATGGTCTAGCATATTGTATTTTGTATTTTGCAAATGTTTATTCAGATTCAAAATCTCTGTTAAGGCTAAAGAATAAAGTTTGTTTTGGCAAAAGAAAATGTAACGGTAAATCAGTAAGACCCTAATTTTGCGGGTTTTATAAATCAAAACATCATTAGGTCTTTCAGTAATTTTCCTTATTTACTCTAAATATTATTTTTTGGATATTTTTATACCAATGTCGAGGGAGACCATAAATTAAATATTTCATCAAGGTAACAAGTACACACACACACACACACACACACACACACACACACACACACACACACACACACACACACACACACACACACACACACTCTCTCTGTCTCTCACGCCCAGTTTCACATGTAATCCAGTTAAAATGGCTATAATATTTAATTCATATGAGAATCATTAAAAGTGCAGTGGTGCCGTGTCCATTATGGATTCCTTTTCTAGCAGGATAAAACAGTCCTCAGATGTGGGAGCTGCACTTTGAAGTGTTGTCTCAGAAGCAGGCCGACTCTTACAGGAAGTCCCTGATGTTTAAAACATGCCATGCAGGGGGACTAACAAAGGTGAGCACTTGTGGCATGCCCAAGATGAGCCAAAAATGGCCAGCCAGGAATTTGGCTAGATGTGATAGAATGCACGGCGGACATCAAATAGAAAAGAAGCAGACAAATATAGGGCAATGGTGAAGTTCTAAGAATACAAAAAACAGGGATGTGCATGTAGCAAGATATACATGGACACACACACACACACACAATCTCACGAAGACACAGCAGGCAGGAAAATGTCATGATGACCTTAAAATAGCAGCAAATTGATGAGGACACAGCAAGCTAAAATCTAAAATCAGGAATAACTTCCATAGGCCGGGTGCAGGTGGGGTCGAAACACAGCAGTATTCTGAGTTTGCGAGTACATATAGTGCAAGGAAAACAAAACGACCATTTCATAGCAATGTCTTGACTCTCTGGATTTGTTTTGCTATAGCCCTGGTAGGATTTTAAGGCTGGACTCCACTCCTCTCCTGTATTTAATATGTTTTTTGGCATCTGATTTAGCTGATCGTTTTTATTATGGAAAGCTCGAGACTACAGGGAGGACTTTCAATGACCCCGTTCAGTTTAGCTGTGTCCAGGAATTCTCTGAGAGCCATTCTGGGAAGGCCTGTCCTGCCCTTTGTTGTGGCCTGACAGCGACTGGGACGTGATAACAACTGTGTGTGAGTGCACACTCACTGGGTGCTTCACTATATTTGCACACGTGCACAGATTACACGTCGGTGCATTTTCCCCCGTTGAATCCGTGACTCTAGTTTGATGTGAAAAGGCCGTCCGAGGGAAGTGGGTGTCGTGAAGATAACCTGGGAGAATGTGCTGAGCTGGGCTGGATGTTCTGCAGGAAGGAAAGTGCGGTGATCCACAAGCAGGAACTCAAATTTTGTCAACGCATTACACCCCTGCACATGCACACCCCAACCCCCTAACTGCCATCTGTATTTCTGCCTCTGTCAGGCCTTTTACCCCAACACACACATACAGGAAGTGGCCCGTGCGGCTCCCAAAAAAGCTGATGTGTCATGCCTTCCTTTCAGATATTTCTGCAAAAAGCTCAGGAAAGAGGCTGCAGCACCTCTCGTCTTCTTCTTCTTCTTCTTCTTCTTCTTCTTCTTCTTCTTCTTCTTCTTCTTCTCCCCTTGTCTCAATGAGACACAGCTAAAGCCGTGACAGTAAAGCCGGGAGACGCTGCCACTCTGGGAGCCATGCGTCGCTGTTGCGTGGTCAAAGTGACCACCTTGACTGAGATCCAACTTCTGCAGGTAGGGGGAGCGACTCAGGCAAATCGGGACCAGATCAGATATAGAACCGCAGATGTGTCTTAACTGTGTGTGCAGTTGTGTTTGCGTGCAGGCTACATTGTGCATGCTTTACAAAAGGGAAGCACGGCCAGAATACGGGAAAAGCCACAGTAAGAATGCACATTTGGTGATCGGTTTGCTATCCCGGTCTTATCTTACCCCACATTTCACAATCTAGGGTGTGTGGTTACAGCTGGTTAGCAGGCTCAGCGAAAACACAGTGGGCATGTCTGAGAAGGTTGTTTTTTTTCTCACACTTTTATCTCATCTCTGCAGATTCAAAAAGGGAAAAGGATAGTTGAGCATCGCTGCACTCAAAATGTCAATAGTTTGGGAAAAAGTAGAACATTTTGAAGAAATGAATCCAAACCTCCTAGACGAGTTTTGTGTCTATAATGTTTACAGTTTGTTAATGTCACCCGGTGTTTCATAAGTTGTTGGATTTTTATGAAGTGAAAGGAGAACTTGGGCAAGACTGAAACTGAGTGAAGCAACAGCTTTTCATTCTGAGGGAACACCTGCGAGTGTGTTTGTTGCAAAGGCGGCGTGAGTGCAGCATATTCAGTCGGACTAACGAATAACATCTTTTAACTCGGAGGTAAATCACACCACGATCGGATGCATCTCACAAGTAGTGGCTGAGGAGATAATGATTTTAAAGATTTAACAATCATTGTGTGTGTGTGTGTGTATTCTAAAGGTGTTTTTTAAATCTTTCCTAAAGGATAATTTGTGATTTTCCATTGCATACATAATTAAGAATATACAGTATGTCCTGTAAATTATGATTAATAGTTTGTATTTTAGGGATATTGTTGTTATTAGAGCATTGCTGTGACATGCTTTATAGTTGCATTAGTGTGCACTTGACGTAACAGATACATATTCACTGCTGGAAATAACAACATATGCTCTTCACAGCAGAGACGAGTATTTGTTGGATTTGATCAACCTGCTGCATTCATGTGAGATCAAATTATCAGACGAAATTATGTTTGTCAAAGAATTAGGAAAAGTTTGATTGAGAAAAAGAGCTCCAGGCTGCGTGTGAATGAGGCTGTCTTGTTCTTACATATCTTGTAATGGTTTAAATGTTCTAATGAAGATAATGAAGTTAAGTGACGCAGCTCATCTTATCGACAGAGTCGTGTTTATATCTTCTGAAAGGAAGCGGAAACTCCAAAATCAAACCAAACACATATTTTGTTATTCAAACGTCATGAAACATAACGAAGCACACGGTCCGAAGAGGCAACACTCGAATGCATCGAGTAGCATCTGCTTTGACTTGAGTGCATTTTTGTCCTGTATGCTCTGCAAAAAAAAAAGTTAGCATGTCAAGAATAACTGCCCAAATGTGTGCAAATGGAAAGTGAACCTGTGACCTCTTCTCCACCAGTAACCTCAGACACTGCCTCGATTGTTGTGGCAGGTGCCGGTCGCCATGTTGAGAGAGCGAGCGTCTAACTCATGTGTCTCAAACATCGGAATAGTCACAACAATCCCAAACCTGATCTTTGATTGATTCGATGCTTATCTCATTCCTGTCCCGTGTGTATGGTGGGCATTGATAATTTTCCACATGTCCCCTTCACACGTACACAGGCATGCCATTGTCGGCGACTGAGACACCATTACTTCACAAATCTAATCAGATTCCCGTCAGTGGATAACAAGCGTGTCTCCGGCATTTACAGTAGTGAGAAAGCGAAGTGAAACCAGGACAAACCGCTGTCACACAAAGCAGATGTGGTCTGTAGAGCAGTCCCCCCCCCCCCCCACACCCCCTCCTGCTATCCGTCGTTGGAAAGAAATGTTGATTGGTTCACAACTGGCATCTTGTTTGCCTGCCGGAGGAGTGAGATAAGAGCTCTCAGCCACTGCTGACAAGTTGAGTATTGTGACTCGTCTGCTCTTAGTTAGGTGGACGAGGGCTGAACTCGGATAATTACATGCTGGATTTCCACACGGATCCAAAGTTGCCGTTGCTGAAAGTCCCGATTTAACTCAGACAAACACACAACAGGCCATTTGCGAGCGAGCAACTCATTTAATTAATTCCAGGAAATTATGCTCTTTTGAGAGAAGAAGATGATACATTCATCGTCTCGAGCAGTCGCTCCAATGACCTCACTCAGGGTCTTCGTTGTTTCTGCCTTATTTGATCCGATGTAACCAACAGCTGATGGTGGCTTATGTGAAGTCATCTCAGAGTGAGTTGACTTTGCGAAGCTTCTCCACCTGTGCTACTGGTAGTACAAGTGTGCTACCGTAGCTTAGCATTTAGGCTAATCCCTACTATTCAGCATAGTCCAATACATGTCACTAAGTAGCTGCAGAGCTCAGATTATTGGATATTACTTAATAAATGACACTTGTTTTTGGGGTATGTTAATATGCTCTAAAATTGACATTATCAATGTGAGCCAGAGATGGTTAAGATAATGAAATGTTATTGACTATTACCAATCAGTTACACATATTAATTAATGTCATGTTACATAGTCTGCTATAGTAAATCTGATCATGTAAGACCCAAACATTATCGCTTATCGTACCTTTTTCTTCCTCTAATTGAATAGGTGAGTTCAGTCATGTAAATCGTCCAAAATGTTCTTCCTATAACTATATGGCAAATATCAGAGTTAACTATTTCTACCAGGTAATAGAATATGTTTTAGAGGAAGTGAACAAAACAATCTAGGAAAAAGAGATTCACAGGATGTACAGGAATAACTCACAAGACGAATATAATAATACCGCTGCTAATGATATATGAATTTAAAAAATACTCTAACTCATAAACTAATAGAGCCAGTAATAACAACGAGCTTCTTTGTCAGCTCCAGATCAAAACATGAACTGAAGGTTTTAGGTCAGCTTTGCTCTGAGAATTATCAAATACAAAAATAAAGAGCTCAAAATAACTTTATTGCAGTTATTGTTTGGGGAAAGTGATAGTACTTAACTGTCTGCTTTGAAACCACTGAGTGAATGAAAAGGCTTGGTTAAAAATGGCATTAGAGTTATTTAAAACCTCCATTGGGGAACAAGGGTCAATTGTGCTGCCGCAGCCCCTGGAGCAAGCCGTAGAGGACGTTGCAAGCTGGTTAGTGATTGGTCAGTCAGAGAGAAAAGGGCGGTCCGCATGAATTAGTGACAGACGTTAAAGGCAGATATCCTGCAGTGATCAAACCCTGGGTGATCTGACAGTCCAGTGTTTGAAGTGATTATCATGCTACGCAACATAAAGGCTTATCCCCCAGCCTTGTGCCTAATTAGTTCACTTAGGGCCCTTTATCAGACGTTGGTAGGGGACTGGGAAGCACAGACAGTCGCTGAGAACTCAGTTGCTCAACAGGATAGTTGCAGCAGATTTGGATCCTTAAAGTTAATTTGCTGACGCACCAAAACAAACCAATCTGAAGACCATCTGCTTCTCTGAGAATGCCACACTTAACTGGCTGCAGTTACTACACAATGCGGGATGCAGCCAGCGCCTCAAATGTAAGGATAACAACATTTAGAATATCACATGGTAAACATTTGTTGTTGAACGGTCAAGCATCTTTTCTAATGTAACATATGTGTATTTTTTACTTTTACTACTGGTTTGGCAATTTTGATGATTTATATATACTTCTGCAGATTAATATCATGTGCTTTTTGTCAATTTTAATTAGATTCTGTGGCATATTTTCCAGTTAAAAAATGCTTGTACATTTTATAAGTATAATATGTACAATATGTTAGTACTTTATTGAGAAAGGTGTTAAATTTAGGTCTACGAAATTCAGTACTGTGAATGCCTGTTCATTTGCTCTGCACATTGACTAATAATTTGAAATACTGTCTCACAACCATTCCTGCGTTCAGTTGAATCATCTTCTCACGAAGCCGACAGCCGCTGTGCCTCTTGTACATTCTCAGTCAGAGAATCAACGTATTCTGTATTCAGTCAACGAACTGAACTGGTTTGTTTTCGCTGCAGGTCCAGAGCCACCTGGAGAACTCCAAGTTCCACCTGCATCAGACCCAGAATCAGCAGGTCAAGCAGTACCTGACTCTGGGCTCCAAGCTGGCCTCGTCGGCCGGGCAGGGCCACGCCGTTCTGCACCCGCACGCCCCGGACCAGCCGCTGGCCACCGCGCCGATCATGAGGAACGGACACATGCCCTCCGTCAGTGACAGCAGCAACCCCGACAGCCCCGTCGCCCTGCTCGGCATGGCCAATCACGACAGCGAGGTGAGTGGACTTATGGGAAAAGAAACCGTGAAATATGGTGTTGCTGAATATATGGAACTGAAATTGAGAAAAACTCCAAATGTGCAGAGCGGTGACTGGAAGAGCGAAATTGCGACAACGAATTGGAACTGGTTCACAAACGGCCATCGTGTGGCTCATCGTTTTTGTCGATTTCGCAATATTCTTAGCACGTTTTCTTGTAAACGCTTCATCTTCCTGTCAAAAGAAATGTCTTTGTTCTGTGTTCATTTGGCATGCCAATTGTCAGAATGTTGTCTTAGTCCCTCTTAATTCTGTCATTTAATTCAATTTCAATTCAATTCAGTTTATTTGTATAGCCCAATTTAGAGAGATGTGGAGAGATAAGTGATGGCTGACTCTTTGTTTGGACAGTCAACCTGTAAAATGGCTTTTGAGAGCGTAGTTCCATCTATTCATCTAACTAAGTGATGCCGTCATTGATCTCTCCCACTCTCTCTGATGTGATCAATAACTTTAGACATGCATTCTTTGATGAGAGAAACATTTTAAAGGAGGAAACTAGTTTGACAAACAGATGCATATTTCTCCTGGCCATGTTTATTCCCTTCGACAAGGTGTTGGAGAATTTAGACATTATTGGATTAGTTTCTAGCCATTCCCTCCCTTTTCCTAATGGTTTGAATGTTTATTTTTTTAAAGATCACATTTGGAAAGTGTTGATGTGTTGATATTCCGGTACAAACTATAATAACACTGAACGTACTCTTTTCTTTTAGTTCCCAATGGATGAAGTTATTGATGACCTAATTAGTCTTGAATCCGGTTTCAATGACGGAGGCTTGGATTGCATGGAGTCTAACCTCATGATGCAAAACAATGTAAGTATGAATCCCATTAACAGCTACACAGGAACACTGTTTGAAATGTGACTATCAGCAGTTTGAAGCTCTTTTGTATGGAGGTCTGCACACTTCTGACTTTGTTAACCTGTTCACATTATTGCAGTTAGGTTTACGTAAAGTGAAGTTCCTCGACTAATCACTTCTGCATTTTTACGCTAAACAGGGACTTGAAAGTGAAGTTACTCCACCTAAATATTAGGGTGCATGCTTGACTTGCTTGGGAAAAAAGGGACCTATGTTAGTTTGGGGTCAACTTAAGTCTGGAGATGAGTGAAAGTTCATTGGGGCTTAGCAACATTTCTCACATTACTCTGGAAGATCAACAATGCAGATTAGGTTAGAAAAAGGGATGCTCTTACTGACACAATAACATAATCTCAATTAATAGCAACTGTCTACTAACGGAGGTCCGCTATTGGGAAAGACAACCAACAAGAAGTGGCACCACAGACAAGCACGATGAGTAGGATTCATGGCCAAGAAGGAATTTAAAAACTCTGTGCAAAATATGTGGGACAAGGGGTCCATTTGGCCGGAGAACATAGCAACACCAGAGCCAAATACGGGGAGAGTTTATGGGACGGGAGCAGTGGGAAACTGGCCTAACTCCTTAAAAACAAGGAGAGCAAGACTGGAAGACAAAGAATAACACACACACACACACACAGATAAAGTAGACAGACTGAAAAACACAGCAGATACTGTGACAGAGAAGGAATGAGAGGGGGGAGGAAAAGATAAGAGATGGGGTGGGAGGAATGGGAGAGCCAGCCGGTTTCAAATGTGGAGCGAGGAAAAGATTTAGTTGAAGAGTTACTGAGCCATTGGATTGGGCTCATGCATACACTCCCCATGGGCTTGTTCAGAAGTGATACCATGCTTAAATGGATCAATTCATCCTAATTAGTCATACGGTTCGATGCATCATGTCGTTGCGCCATGTCAACACATCCAGGAACAAGGATGGGAGATGGACTGAAGTGATTACAATGGGAGGAGGAGGGGAATTGTTGCAATATTTCATTTTGATAAGTACTTCTGTCCCCTCCTCCTCCTCCTCCTCCCCTTTCTTTTCTCCCATCTTGGTGAGATAATGGGAAAAAAGAAAACGAGACCAACTGCAGATATGTGAAATGTCTGCAGTTTCCTCTGTTTTGTTTCTTCTCCTACTTCTCCATTCCTTCCCATGTCTTGACATGACGTGCGGCCTTATCACGTCCACCAGTCTGGCAGTTAGATTTGACACACACGCCGTGGATCCAATTGGCTGCGCGCAACGTGGAATGCATGGTGGCTTCTGTGGCGCTTTCCCATAAATACACAAATGCGAATTAGACACACATGTGTGTCAGCACGCTATATCTTGACATGTCCCCCGGTCCGTGAAAAGACGTCATTATCGCAGAACCGATGCACGCTTTCCCAGACGAGTGGAGACCCGTAGGAAAACAGTTTTGCCTCTGTTCAAGCAGTTGACCTAGCTAGCCTTTTCATCTCATGGGTTGCTATTTTCAACACAGAGCCCATCTCTGTGTGAGGAGCACTTTCAAGTGGATGGGGTTTTGCAAATGCCGGCGATAGCAGATCAAGGCACAACGTCTGGACAAACCAAAGCTCAGAAATCTGCAAGCCTGGGTTGGAGGTTAGGCTGGAGGATGACCATTCATTGACCTGGTTTCAGCGAGGTTACGTTTGGTTGTTTTTACTCAAAATGAGCCGGCCATCTGAACACGGCAGCCGTTCATGAGCACGGCACTGGGTTTGCACGGTCCTACTGGGGACGCATGTGGATACTACAACTCCCTGCTGTGAGGCCCGGAGCCAGAGGCCCGGAGGCTGACGGCCTTCTCAGCAAGGCTCTGATCACTCCATTCGCCTCTTGTCCTGTTTCTCAATGATCAATGAAGCCACACAGCAGTGAAAAACAACTATTTGTGTTGCTGCTTTTGTTAAAGTAAATGCAAAAGTGTTTGCGTGAATGCTTCCCCCGTGACTAACACATTGTCTTTCTCGACCCCCTCCTCCTCTCTATCGCTCTCCTTCCCAGGTGTCCCTCAGTGGCAGCATGCTGGATCTCTATGGGGGTGAACAAGGTATGAACACCCCTAATGGTTGAATGAAAATAAAACATGCTCACATTGCTGTAAAATTAAAACAAAAAAACACAAGTGTGTCTTTTGAATTTAGCTGAATAAAAAAAGGCATATTTCTTCTACAGTGGGTGATAAAAAAGAACAGAAATAAAGGCAAATAAAGCGTGTCTGTTTCTGCTTAAATTGAGTGCAATTAAGTGCGCCATGCAAAACACAGACACATGTCCCAGACGATTTGTGACCAGCGAATGAAAACTGCCCAAACTGCCTTATCACTGGTTCCGTTAATAGGCCGTAGAAACGTGTAGACTATTTGTCACAGTGCAAAAAAAAACAAAAACTAAAGGGCCCTTTAGGACATTTCTTATGAATGTCATGCATCAAGCAAAAAAGCTTAATTGATTGAGGAAATATAAAGGATGCCCAAAGAAGCCCTTCACTCTCAACGGGCAAATGAGTAAATTGCCATTCGTTTCATTTGTGTGTGGGCAGAGAGGACAATGGGCTGTTACACAAGTTGAAATTGCCTTGATTGAATCAACAGAGACAAATTGGGAAATCCAATCTCAGGTCCCCAATTACCTAATTTGGAAGAATGTGAATACAAATATGGATGCTCTGGTATTTGTGTCCCCCTCCAGGACAGATTAGTGAATTTGCTAAACTGTCTTAATGACGATAGTTTAAAAGTGATCCCCATTTTTTTTCTTCCCCCGTCCACAATGGGCTTCACACATGGCAGAGGGGATAAATCGGGCTCGTTCAGTGTGTGTGTGCACGGAAAGTCCACATTCTGGCTAAACCCGGCACTGAACTCCCTCAAAACAACTGACTGTGCGTCTCCTGACTGGACCTTTTGTGGCGTTTTGTGTGTCGTTGTCTTTCGGGATTCTAAATTCGTGTGCGTTGCTAATCCATTTGTTCCGCTCTGTCATTCACTGTCTTTGACAGTACACGACACAAGAGTGATGGCCAAAGAGAGACAGAAAAAGAACAACCACAATCTGAGTAAGTGTCTCCCCGCTGCCTTTCAACTCCCTCACAGTCCATCATCATGAAAATGATTCTCTGGCGTGATGGGCGAGCCTTTTCGCAGCTGGCAGCATCCTCACCATCGCTTGATCTTTGTTCTGCTTGCTTAGTTGAAAGGAGGCGGAGATACAACATCAACTACAGGATTAAGGAGCTGGGGACGCTCATACCAAAGTCGAATGACCCGTAAGTTGCGAGCTTGAAATGTATTTATTGAAACAATAGCCCTGCCTCTCTTCCCTTCATGTCACTGAAACAGCGGCTTGTCTGGCAGAGGAGCATATTAAATTCTAAGCACAAAGACACTCTAAACGTTGTTCATTGAATTCAAATGAGATCTCGAGTACATTTCAGTCATATTTCAAGGGTGCACTTGAACTTCCATTGTAGTCGACGCTCCGAGAGCTGTACCTCCTCTCGCTGGGTCCCAGCAGTTCAGCTCAAAGCATGAATGATGAGGAAAGGGTCAAATGCAAAGAAGCAGGCCACACCGTTTGAATCAAAGTTTGAAGCACAATTGGAACACGGAGACGGAGTGTGGCGCTGAATCGAAATCCACCGGCCATCTTTCGCAATTGAACTTTGCTTCAAATTTAAATGGAAGGTTGCCGTTGTCATTGTGCCATTAACACCAGATAGAAGAGATTATTAGCGCTGATCAGACCGACGTCTCACCCGTGTGGAAAAGGACAATTCCACGACAGCTCCCCTTTACTTTTTGAAAAAAAGCAATAATATCTGCAGAAGAATGACTTGCACTCGATAACCTCAAATCCAATGCCCCATTTTCTCCTCCGTCTCCCTACTTAGCTCATTTTCCCCTCACCTATTTTTACTCGGGGATTAATTTTGACCGAACCAAGGAGGTGCGAGAATGGACTTTCCGCATAGCTACTTAACTATTCTATTAAAATTCCCATTCAGTGTCCCCATGTAATGTCCAAGGATGAATAATTGCACCATGTAAATCGCCATTTCGTATTCGGATCATAAAAGGGGAAAGAAACCTCTGTGTTAAAACTTTCCCCCCTGTTTTTTCTTGTCATTATTATTACGGAGGATATTCTGCCGACATCAGGGGGTTCTGTGGAAAAGGTTATCTTTTACATTTCTCCTTTCTGCAGGGACATGCGCTGGAACAAAGGCACGATCCTGAAGGCCTCGGTGGAGTACATAAAGTGGCTGCAGAAGGAGCAGCAGCACGCTCGGGAGCTCGAGGGCCGTCAGAAAAAGCTGGAGCAAGCAAACAGGAGACTTCTGCTGAGGATCCAGGTCATAAAATGCTCGACGTGATGCAGTCTGATGGTCGTCAGTGGCAACAATACTGAATGAGCCCTGCAAGCAAGATTATAAAACTGAATATTAGTTTACATCACTTACATTAAATTGTATTTGCTGGACGACAGAGTTTAACATTTTTAACTACAACTGGGTGTTTAAAGGCTTTCTTATCAACTATTTAAACTTATTTGACTATCTGTCCCCTCCCCCTTCGCTCTTGATGTTTACATGAGGTCCATCCACTCCCCTTATCCCTGGGAGCTCAGTGTTTATGACCTGATGAATAAACACAATGCACCCAGCTCTTTCAGTGGAAAAAAAAAATAGGTTAGAAAATAGATTATGACCACGAAAAAAAGAGATGTTTAAGAGGGTACACAAATATTATAATTTATCTGAGATAACGAAACTATACAAGGAAGGAATACTGACCATCTCGGACATTAAGACGACATGTAACAAAGGTCAAAGAGCCCTTTGTCATATTGATCCTATACCGTGGTTAGAGTGTGTGTGGGAGAAGAGTGTGTGTCAACACCCAAACTCCTCAAAGTGCGGCTCACCACAACCTCAGTAAATGGAAGAGACGAGGCGTCGTCATGGCAGATCTGCTCGTAATTAAGGACACTGCAGATCTTATCTGGACTAACTTGCAATACGTGTGGAGATATTTTTCACTCATGGTGTCTTTTTATTTGTCTTTTCCAGGAACTTGAGATCCAGGCACGAGCGCACGGCCTCCCAAACATGGCCTCGGCCCTGGGGACAGTTGACCTCTCCTCCGACCTCCTCAAACAGCAGCAGTCGTCTCCCCAGGCCCAGCAACCCCAGCAGCCTCCCCTCTACCAGGAGGACCCCAACGGCGACTACCTCCAGAGGATAGCCGGCGTGCCGGCGTCCATCCCCGCTGCCGCCGGGCCGCAGGATCACATCCCCGGCGCCGACGGCTGCTCCGCGTTCTCCGACCCGCTGTCCCACTTCACGGACTTCTTCAGCGCCACCCTCAAGGAGGAGCACCGACTGGACGAGATCCTGATGGCCGACCCGCTCCTCTCGGCCGGTTCGCCCGAGGCCGCGTCCAAGGACAGCAGCCGCAGGAGCAGCTTCAGCTCCGCGGAGGACGACGACCTATAAGGGTTCGCCCTCTTTAGCGATGAACTCTTGTTATCTCCATCACGGCAACACTGTTGTAATGCCCAGTGGGCGTGAGCCTCCGAAAGACTGACCGATGGCTCCGGGCGTACAATAACCACTCACAGGGTTGCACGTCATTTAAATGACAGCTTCCACACCTGACAGTGCCCCTCAAAGTGCCACCTGTACATAAAGTGGGCCGTTCTTGTTAGTCAGGTGGGTGTTCGAGCTGGACTGGCCCCAGAGCTCGCATTCCCAGAGATCCTCCTGCTCCTCCACCTGCTTTTTTTTTTTTTTTTTACTTCACAAAAGACAATGAATATGTTTCTCTGCCTTCCCGGACAGAGTTGAAACAGACTCACAAGAAAAAGGGAGACATTTAGAAGCCTTTACGTACATGATATAGATGGCTATGGCATACTGTTGTTTTGGTAAACACTGCGGTCGCTGTACACTGTAACGTGCAACATGTTCACTGAAACCCAGACAGAACTGTTTATGAATAAAATGAAAATACTACTACGTGTAAAGGACTGTAGACAGTGATGTGCCTTTCTCAAACTCCAAGTTTTGTCCTAAGAAATGTCTCAACATGGGACTGATGTACTCACCACAATGCCTAACATGTCTTTGGTCTTGTCTGTGTCTTTTAAGTGTTCTTGTCAAATAAGTGCTTGTGTATTTATATATGTTTTAATCCATGTTTTCCTGAGAAAGATATCTATAAATAGTATTATCTAACATGCTACCTTTTTTATTCTTAATATAGGGGTGGGAAAAATATAATAAACCCCTTTTTTTGGTAAATGGATTTTTGGCTTCTTGACAACATCATTTATTCGACGTCTGCATCCGTAAAACCTCAAGAAAAAGAAACTAAAAACAACATTTTAAACCACAATTCTATTTCTAAAGGCTAAGAACAGTCCCACGGAGAAATAAATATACTCTGTGCAATTAAAAATGGCAACGTCCTTTGCATTTTACTTTCAATTGGAGACCTACGTTACCCACTATCTTATCAGATGTGTCATCATTTTGTACAAATGAGCAACGTCTCGCTCTGCTCTATTGTTAAGTGGACAGGAAGCGCAAAAAACATGATGATAGCAACTTGATACAAAGGGAGCGGCGGTAAAGCGCAAAATCATTTATCTGGACGGTAACAGACCAAAAGAGTGAGCAAAGCGTGAGAAGTATCACACCGGAAGGTGAAGGGCCGACTTACAAGGTGGCTGATTGCCAACGAGTGGTAGAACGCAGGAGAGAGGAGGGAAATTGGATAATAAAGACAAGTAGAGGAGGAGTAATAACTCTGACGAGCCCACTGTGAGCTGATGAGGCCTTGAGGATGAATAATGTGGAGGGATAAAGAGCTAAAGAGAGAAAAAGTTTCCCCTGAGGTATACGCCAAGTTGTGTCTGTACACTGCAGGACTATTATCACTATATCATGAACAAAGTTTGCTCAAGAAAGTTTGTTTGCCACATATTGATCAAAGAAATTATGAGCGTAAACATCTTATACTGTTTTGGGTAAAAATGTATATATGAATCAGTCATCAACATGTAGTTTTAAAAAATCTTGTAATTATGCATTAATAATACAACAAACAGAGCCGTCTAAAAGAAGAAGGAAAAACGCACGCCAATACTTCCCAAATGGATTTCTCATCAAAGCATCCCTGAATTAATGTTTTAGAGTGTTATTAGCTTGTGTTTCTTCATAATGAAATCGAAACGTTCCACGCTCGCATCTCTTGAGCCGCAAATAAGACTCAACCAATCAATCATTATGGACTGCAGTCACTTCAACTACAAAGTGGCGACTGATGTTTACGGGTAATTGACCAAAGCAGTTATGGAAGGTAAATATAGATTTTCATGGAGAGTATCTAAGAAAGCGTCTGCATGACTGACATTTCAAAAAGACTTCATTTACATTTAGACTTTCAGTGATTTTTCTCTCTTCTCCTTTCTCATATTACAAAACTTGGGAAAAATAGACACATCTAATTAGTCTAGCACAGGAATTGATGAAAGCGAAAGTCCGAAAATACAAATGAATACCTCAATGAAGTTATTGACAGTAATACACATTCCCATAACACTCTTTTGAGACTCACCACGTGAGACAAAGCACACTGCTCTGAAATAGAAGGTCAGATTAAACTTCCTAAATCATTTATTTCTCTCCATATCAAAGACTATTATGGACAAAGTTCAAGGCATATTATGCACGCGCTACAAATGGAAATGTGGTCGGATGAGGCAACGGTGACATCAGAACAAGGGACTTTTTATTTGGAATATCACAGTTCATCAACCCACGGTTTGGAAACGCACAGGACCTAATGGGGAGGAGTGGACCGAGGAAACAGCGCAGGTATCCCATGAGGCTGTTATGTTAGAGGCATTAGCTGCATATGTTGGAGAGGATCACTTAAATTTGAACATGTAAAACAAATCTGGGAAAGTTCCCAATCCTACAAACCTCCCCATACCTCTCTCGCGTTCTCTGCTCTTAACCGAACCTCCTTCATGAGAAGCAGATTGGGTTCTAGCTATTGCCAAACAATTGTACATCTTGTAAAATAATCTTTTCCATTCCTTTTTGTGTTGCATATGCAAAAATGGCCTCCCTGTTAAGTATCCGAGGGTTGCTGCTGCTGCGTGATATTTCAAACAGCAGGTGGCAGCAGTGTGCTGTGTGTCTTCGTCACACTGGGCATGTGTTCATGAGAAGAGACCGAGAGCAGGAGGTGTGCTACAACACAACACATTAGCAGGGGAGTATCCCCCCCCACCCCCAATCAAGTACAATAAGAAGAGTATAACTATAGTTGGTAAAACGCACTCCAACATATGGAATAGTGCGTCGTCAGTATATGCTTAAAGTCCACGGTAGTCCCTAAACTTCCCAGTATAAACTGACAAATCTAAAGAAGGCAAGTGATGTCGTGAACCTCACAGCGCAGTCGTTCTGTCACCAAAACAACGATGTCAGACCTCCTGCCACCCACCAACACCGACACCGCCACTGAGCCGGAGAAGCTGTCGCCTGTGCAGACGCCACAGCTGCCAGCAAGGCTACAATGCACTCACCTGTCGAGCCTGCCACTGGCAACTCTTAATCACCTCCCGCTGAGGTGACTCACTTTGGAGCACACACACACACACACACACAAACAAGCCTAATCAAATGTGCTTGAGTGCAAAAACAAATGTGCACAGGCAAGCGCAAAGATACACACACACAGGCAGGCAGGCATATATGCATACGACACACACACACATGCACAGGTGTGTATCTCATTCCACCGCCATGCCGCACACACGAGGAAGCTGAGGGGAGAAGACGAAAAAAATACCCACCTAAAAGCCCTCAAGAGGATCTGGACTGTGACAAGAGTTGTGCACAAATTAGGTGACATTTGAGTAACACTATGACAGAAGGCAGTGAGGCACCAAACATCAAGCGTCATTTCTATTTTCAGCCACGATTCAGAGCTGTGTGGCAAACAACACCGTGCTGCTTCTCAATCAGTCAGCCCGTCTCCTGGAAATGCAGCAAACTCGGGCCCTGGTTGAGTTTTTCCCCTTGGGGGAAAAAAAAAAAGAAATGATCTGAAGTTAAGGTCAAAGTTGAGAATATAAATGGGCCAAAATTGGAGTATTACATTTAATGATTAGGAAGTCAAGCAATCAATAGTGTTTCCCCAGTGCACGACAGTAATTCACCCCTCGATTCTTTGGGGCATTAGCCTCCATGCTGCTTTTATTAAGGGCCACACCCTGACCAGTGCTCGGCAAAATCCCATGTCACGACACTAGCAAGGCCCCACGTGCATTAACGATGGAACACTAGAGAGATGAAGAAAAAAAAACACAAAAGAAACGTGGCCTGAGCCTTCTCGAGATGCTATAAAATTAATGCGATTTCCAGAGTTTTTATGAAACGAGCCAGATGCCAAATACATAACTTCAAACAAATTGACTTCCAATTATTGGTGCGGCGCACCACTTCCAGATGTGCAACAGATGGGGCCGGGGCGACCAAAGGTGTCTCAACCCGCGCTTTGTGTTATTCCGCAGTAAAAAGGCAGTACAGTTGTGTGTGTTTCGAATCACCGTGGGCTGTGGGCTGGAGGTGAAGGGAAGGACAGGCGGATAGCGGAGGAAACAATGAAAGCACATCATTAGGAAAATATGAATCGACGCAGCACAGACAGTAGAGCTCCGTATGTAGCATTAATACAGCCTGATATTATGTAAAGGCAGATGAGATGCTGAGGCTGAAAGCTGGAGTTGTATCAAGGAGATGGGGGATTCAGAAATGTAAATGTTAATGTGATCTCTGCTGTCTCTTCCAGTGCTGGGATTAAATGGTAAAAAGGAACAATTATGGGGCGAGCTTTTTTTGTGCATATGTTAATAGCTTACAATATCCTTGCATGCATAAAGTACATTCGATATGATTAGAAGATATCCACAATACATAGCTTTATATACTAGAAGGTTTTATAGTAGTCAGAAGTCGAACTGCACTTTGTTCAATTGTTAATGAAGTCCCTTCCTGGAAACTTTAAATAATTTGATTAGTCACTGTTAAAGCTACATAAAAGTAAAACAAATGTGATTCTGAGTGGGAAAAGTAGCTGAGCACATACTTCTTCTCACTGTGGAGGAAACTAATAGAATATCCACTAGTGGTACGGTGTCCTGGGAGGGTCATGGCTGTGATCCCATTATTACCACAGACTTGGGCCCTGAGGGAGCCAAAATGGCTGTGTATTTTTCCCAGAGCCCATTCTGAAGCAGTCTACTGGGGCCCTATCTGCTTCACTAGCAGTCCGCCTGAGCACCACAGGTCCCCCGCCTCTGATCCTGGGGGCCAAAGAGCTTCTCCTTGCCGCCTCTCTGTTTTCACGTATCTTAGGTTGTCTATTCAAATACACCATTTTGCTTGGCTGTCGTACCTCTGCGCTGGCTTTAATTCCCTCGCTCTGTCGGAGTTGTATGCTAATCCAACTAGTGACAGTCCCCCACCCATTCCCTCTCAGGTCTCTTTGCATGCGCACACACTCCAACACACACACACACACACACACACACACACACACACACACACACACACACACACACACACACACACACACACACACACACACACACACTTTAACCTTGTGTAATCTGGGTGCCCTTGGACTGAATGGAAGCTGCTGAAGAGAAGAGACCCTGATTGATTTGTGATTTTAAAGAGGAGCGCTGGCCAGTGTGCCACCACCACCCTAACACCAGGAAACCCCTCTGCTACCTTGACAAAAAAATAAAAAAATAATATGGCCACTAAAGCTCGCTGCCCTGGTTTTGGTGCAGTACGCATGGCGAGGTGCAGGGGCAGCTGGGTAAATGTCGGATTTAGGCATGTGGGTGCAGGGCGGTGAGGGTGTTGGGGGAGAGCATCAAGATGATCATCATTAGCAGGGGAAGATAATTGGCGCTGCATGGGCCCCAGCGTTACGGTGCTCTGATGGGCATCTTGTCTGCATTATTCATTCCTCTTCTCTCTCTCCCGGTCCCTCTCTCGACCCGGGCCAGCACCGGGCCTTAGGAGCCGGACTCATCTATTATAGATGGGTAATTGTTTATTAAATGCAGGCCTGACCCTATTATGCCTATTAACCATTTGCTACACACTGGTGTGTGTGTGTGTGTGTGTGTGTGGCTGGCAAGTGTCTGTCTTTATCCATATTCTAGAAGATCTGACAGTCCCCTGTCGAGGACGTGAGGTCGCTTCGGCACGAGCAAGTGTCAGCATTCGCGGCTAAAGACGGAGAAAAATGAAGAAGAAGAACAAAAATAGAGATCGGAAAAGAGGAGGTTTGCCGGCAAGGAGGAGAGGAGAAGAGAATGATGAAAAAAATAAACCAATGCCCGTGTGGCTGCCACTGGCCAGAGAGGTATCTCACTCCGTCTCCTCCAAGGCTTGGTGCATGGAGGCAAAGACAAAGGGCGAGCTAAAGAGACGCTTTGCTTCTCATGACACCGACTCCTAATCTACCTCTGCCCTATCCGGGGCAATCCCTGCTCCGGGCGTTTTTGGAGACTAAAGCTTCAAACTAGACAGTTTGTCCAAAGCGGATTCATTACCTTAGCTATAGGACCCACCAGTGAGCCTGCTAAAATGTCACATTTAAAACTCACAGCGCCGCCAGAGCCCGGCCAAACTGACACTAGAGGTCAGTGTTGTAACAGAGTTCAGGCGCCTGAACTCTTTCACTCCCAGGCGACGGTGAGCTCAAAGCAGACACATTCATTACAAAAGATAGGAGAGACTGGCAAAATAATTCAGGTAATGGGAATGAATTGAAATGAAATGATTACGTTCAGTTAATTACTGGATAGCTGAGGCAAATCAGCTCAACTTATATCAAAATCATTATTTCAGCCACAACGGCAGATTCGAAAGGAAGATATTTGGCCAACATGTAGTTAAAACCAGTGTATGTAAAGTAGGATGAAGCTCATGGATTAGATATCATACACGTGGCACGCGGTATGGTGACACAAATAAATGTGCTATTAGAAATTATAGGGCTTGGGGGGGCAGACTGGGTCAATTGAGAGCCACAGATGGTTCGGGTGGCGGTGTGGATATATCGTCTTTGACATCGTTCAAGTATTCGTATCACCTGTGTATCACTTTGTGAATGACATGTCTTGCTAAACACCAACTTCCTGTTGAGGAAAACAGCGGAAACTCTCACGGTCAGACTGTCAAGTAAGTCAAAACACTCACTGAGCTGCCTCTACAACACAACGGCGAGGAGAAAGGGAAGCATATCGCCCGGCTCGGATGTGCTGCTGTGCTGCGGTATGATGTAGTGATCTGCACGATGGCATGTCACTGGTTATTGGCTGGGTTGAGAGTGATTAACATGGGGTGTTAATTAGTGGGTCGTCAGGAGTGGGTGTGTGGCTAACGACACGGCTCCGAACAGCTCGGTCACACATAAACACACGGCACAGCTCAGGCCTTCTTTCACAATTAAAATGAATTTTACAATTAGTGCAGAGGAGAATAATTTAAATTACATCTCTCAATATGTTCGGTTTAATCAACGGCTTAAAGGAAGATACTGACAATTAAATCATTCCTAGAGAAACACAGAATCAGGGGGACTTGTTCGGGAAATTTCACAGGACATTGTGAAGGGGGATTTAAAAGGTTACTTTTAAAACAAACAAATAAATAACTGCAGATTTATACACATTTTGCAATTCAGATCCCATTTGAAATCATGTCAAATGCTCTTTTTCGAGCAGCTAACACAGAACAGGCTCAGATCCATAAAAATGAAGCTGTGGTTGTGAAAGAGGAAACTAGTGTGTTTGTTTTGTACTGTTTTGTACAATACTGATAAAATCACCAGCAGGGACGTGTTCTGTCATTTCAAATTACTGGCCAAAATACTACAACATGCTAATGTCATTTTCGTTTGAGTGGACCACAAACACATAAACACAATGAACATCAGCATCCTAAAACAATAAGAATATAAAGAAAATCAAAAGATGGCTTTGAAAGCAGCGTCAAGTGTAAATCAATGTCACATTATTTACAATCTTTTTTCTTCTTCTAATTCAATAGTGCCGTCGTGCTTTTGAGTTGATGAGAAGAGTGAGAGGAGAGTGACTGAGAGAGAGAGAGAGAGAGTGTGAGTGAGTGAGTGAGTGAGTGAGAAGAGAGGAGGGAGTGAGAGAGCGAGTTGAGCCGCCCCTCTTCCCAAAGCTTATTTATTCCTCCGGCATCCAGCCCACTGATTAGGCAGCCACAGACACCCGTAATGCCTCCCCACAATGAATGAGCTGCCGCGCTTTCAATGGACTTATCTGTTGTTGCCGTGTTCAGTAAATAATGCGGCGGCTGTCATTGGCCTTGAACGCATCATCCTAAAGCTAACGCTCGGTTGGGATTAGCCGCGTTGAGTGAAGTCGTGTCACCGAGCACGGGGAGCTTTGCCGAAAGCTACAAACAGTTTACAGGACCCTCCGCCCCGAGAGGGACAAACAGAACGTAATTAAAGAAAGTCGAGAGTGCGTAGGAGGCGTAGTTAGACGCTATCACATGACGCTAGCATTTTCTCCCGCAAAAAATGCTTAAGCCTCTTTGTTAGTTGTCGTGCCTTTTAATACCCAGAGAGAGCAAAATGCCTCTTTTTTTCTTTATCTTCTTCTTCTTCTTTTCCCCCACATTATGGAATTTGTCATGTTCGGTTGCAGCTGTCATCGCTAGAACAGTGTGCGCTAATGTGTGTAATCTGCTTTGCAACACATCAATTATGATGGATATTGCTCCACCGCCATGCTTCCAGGGTTTTTATACAAGCCTGCAGGGGAATCAGTCTTTTCTTGTTAGGCAACCTGTTTAGTAAATAATGATCCACTTTGAGCCCCGCTGATGCCGTATAATGTGATGCGCGTGCGTGTTTGTACACACGCGTGCATACAGTGTAGTGTGTGAGTGTGTGTGCGCGGGCGCGCGTGCGGTGGTACTTTGGTGCGCAAGGATCAAGCCGACTAGATCAAAAAACACTTACGTGCAGGCTGGAATTCAATCATGCCTGTGCCGTGCGGCAAAGAAATAAAAACACACACGTCACAGAGAAACCTAAAGCGCCTCTAGAACGCTCCGCCAGGCCACATGTAAAAAAACTATAAATATTGTCGGTGACTTGTAAAAGTATTTCCAGAGCTTTCTGAGCCAACAAAGACAACGAAAGATAAATATTTCGATCTTACACTGTACCAAACTACATTTATTTTTTCTTCCAAATCAGCTCTCCCCTTTTCTTTCTTGCGGGGGGGGGGGGGGGGATGCTCCGGGCTCCTCCTCCTGTCATCTCCCCTCTCCCCTTCAATAACACCACCGCTGTTTGTCTGTTTTGCTGCCTTCATCTCCCCCTGACGCGACTTTTTTTGTACTCCTTTCTCTTTCTTCGTGGCTGCAGGTGAATCCAACTTCCTTTCCCCGAGCCCGATCGGCCCGTGAACTCTCTTTGCCGGTGTCGTAAACGATGTTTCTCCACCCCGCCGTCTCCACATCTTAATCGTGTGCTCCTGTGCTCTGAAATCACCGGGTGCACTTTCCATCTCTGCCTTTTCATTCTCTCCATCTCTAACAAAGGTCCTATTTCTTCAGTCGAACACAGATCTTCGAAGGCCGGCGCTCTACGAACAAAACCCCGAGCTTTTGCTTGGAATCGCTCTCCACAGGCGCGGCAACATTTAGTTTCAATTTATCCAGAGCAACCTCCGATGACCGGAACCTGCCGGGGACGTGACGCTTCCTTCACCGAAGTGCATTTTGACAAAACACACACATTCCTTGGACTTTTCCGTTGAGGGACAAAGCCCTCTATACTCTGGGCCCACCCCGCACGCCTGGCTCCGCTCATATGGATTAGGGCTTCGCCAATACACGCTTGGGGAGGGCTTTGGCTTTGGGTCCTCTGGGAGATCCCTCACCGATCCCCACTGCTCTGCTCTTCTCAGTCAGTCAGAGAGGCAGGTAACAGACATGGAGAGAGGGGCCCCTCACTCCGAGGTGATGTCAGCATTAAAGCCTTCGCCGCCCTGGGACCCACTCACTTCGCTCTGTGTATGAATTGTGTGTGTGTGTGTGGTGGAAATGTTTGTATGTATTCATGTGTCTTCACACACCTCTGTGAGAGTGAAAAACAGATGAGATTTCGGGTGGCTTAATCTGAGATTGCGACAGACGCCACTGGATATTCTATTTACTCCACGCAAGCTGCTCCCCGATGTCCCATAAAGCCCCTCGCCTCTGAACTAAGCTGGTCAGGGTTAAAGCTCCCCAGCGACGGGAGACTGAGTACCTGCCCAGAGTGCGTGAGTGTCGGCGTGTTTATGTGAATCTGTCCATGGGAACACACAGTCCTGTCCCCCGCCTTTTCAGCAGTGTAATGGCTTTATTTATGAAGTGGCAGCGGCGGTAACAGGCAGCCGATAAAGGAGCAGACAGTGGAGCAAAGCTGCATGCCAAGCCGTGGCCTGCAGCCATGCTACCCCTCACGGCTTTAAAAAGATTGATAACGTTTGATGCCGCGTGCTTATCGTGTGAGCGAGGAGCAGGAGAGACGGGGTAAATACTGGCGATAGAGGGGCAGGAGAAGCTATCGGAGGTGACGATATCAATAAAAACATGTTCAAGTGCAGGAAACTATGTGCTCAAGTTAATGGAAAGAGTAGCCATTAACTATCTTAGACTAATTATGTTATGCGCACTGTGACGTGTATATTTTTCACATAATTACCTTCGCATTGAAAATGCGGAAGGTTATGTTTTGATCGCCGTGTATTTTTTTATTTATTTGTATGCGTGTTATTCGCATAACAAAAAAAGTTTCAAACCGAATCGCATGAAATTTGGTGGGATGATGGGTTATTATCCGGGGAGCATTTGATTAGATTTTGGGATCAATCGGGTCAAAGGTCAAGGTCATGGAAAGGTCAACATCTTCTTTTTACCATAGCACGGTCAATTTTTATCCAATTGGCAACTAATGCCAAAATATTCATAATTCACTGCCCAATCTTGTGATATGTGAAGGTATGCGCTCTACTGAGTGCCCATTCTAGTTTAATTATGTTTCGATGCTCAGTGCGCCTATTTGCCGTAAAATGCAGTTGATTTCTTCAAAATATGCAAAAAAAGACAGCGTGGACAAATGAGATGAAAAGGCAGTGTGTATGATTTGACAAACTATTTTTTGTTACTGCATTAATAGATACATGGTGAATCGTGAAGGCTTTATCTTTCATGCATGAGGCATTATTGTGTTTTGACAACACTGATTGGAAAGAAAACACGACTGGAGTCATTTTAATTTTGTTGCATCATCTATCAGAGAACACGGCAATAAATACCAGACACTATAAAGATCACCAAGGCGTTCAAACAAATCCTTAACAAAAAGTTGTATTCGATATCTAAGATATCGAACTTGAGTGAGAGGAAAACTCCACGACAACGTCCTTTTTTTTCTCGTGCATGAATGATTTTCTAGAAATCCCACCTGCACACACACACACACACACACACACTGCACCTACTCATAGACACAGAGGTGTGCCTCTAAAAACAGGAAAGTGAGGACATTTCCTCAGTATCCCCCAGGGCAGCGGCGGCCTGCTGGCCAATGAGACCAGCAGCTTCCTCGAGATGCAGAAATCTGGAACACACACAAGTCATTCAAGCTCTTCTGCCTGTCCTCTTCCCCCCCCCCTTTCTGCTCACTATAGTTAATATGTGTGTGAGCATAACGTCTTTACTCAAACCTCTGCTTCTACGCACCTGTGCGCCGGGCAGGCCCGCCATTAAAATGAACATATGACTTGCCGTTAAACGAGCACATTCGCCGTGTTTTTCTTTCTCGTTGTGCCATTGCGAGCGAACCCAACAGTTCTCTGGGGTGCCGTTCCTGAGTTGTTTACCTGAATAGCTAATGTGATTTACTATTTCTTTTTGAAACCCGACGGCAAGCGAATTGATGGCGTCTGACGGCGACCGACGGCGCGTGACGGACACAAGAAAAAAACAGAGTCGGCATTCACGTGCACAAGGAAAGCAATGTTTAATGTCAACCAAATGCACAACACCAGCGCCGCTACGGAGCAAAACGTCTGCAAAGTAAAGAGGCAAGGCCGCTGTCATCACAACCACCTAGTGTGTGTATCACAGACAGACGCAGAGTAAAGAAACGAGGAGGTGAAGACACTTTGTCTCTGCTCATGACTCCCGAAGACTAAATATAGCGTCTGGCTTTTGTAACCTCCGTTAAATCCCATATTTCAGTCTGAACCTGATATGAAGACAAAGTAGACACCGTCTCTCTATCTCTCTCTTTTTTTTTTGTGTTTCTCCGTGACCCCTCTTTCTCACCGACTGAGTTATGCCAAAATGTCCTGCTAAGACAACAAAGCGTGGGCCTTTCAGATGTGTCATCTCAGTAAACTGCTCGTTTGTCAGCGGAGATGTTATAATCACTGTCACGCCGGGGTCCCATCTTGTTTTGCCAGGTGGACCGGGGCCCTTCCCCGCCATCTCCGCCTGACTGTTTTGATCCAAAGCAGCTGGTAGGACGCGATACCCGTTTAGTCTGAGAAATCAGCTTGTGCAAACAAACACCTCGCTTTGCTCCGCAGCCCGGCACAGGCCCGTGCATCTGCCAACCATTATATCTGAATATCTGCCTCCTATCAGCCCTCTTGCAATATGTAAGCCGGGTCCTGTTTCCAGGCCTGCAAATAAACAAAACAGGCCTCGGGCATCATTATTCATTATTAAAGATGATATGGCTGAGGCCGGGGCAGTTTACAAAGTACACCTGCAGTGCCCACAGTGATCGAGTTCGCGTACCACATCTCTGCCAAGGGGAGATGCCAAGTGCTACTCACAGGTTAGGTGACATGTCTTTAAGATATGCCATTACCTCATACGGAATTCATACATTTGTATTCATGTATTCATCTTTTCATCACAAAAGCCACAATTCTAAGTTAGTCTAAAGAGTGAAAACTCGAACTCATGGAGAGCTCTTGTAGTGTGCCTGACACACACACACACACGGCGTGCAAACACGCAGCCAATGGCGGCGTGTCGTCAGTCATTCCGACGTAAAACTGCCAGGTTGATGACAAAAAAGGAAACGCTGAGTTCAGCAACTCTGGAGAGTCACTTTGGTTGAAGGCCTACTGAGCACTTCTCCCCGGAGTACAAACTTGTTACAAAGTAAGGGAGCGCTTTCGTGTTGATGGAGGGAAACTGAACGCCACCAGAGAATCTTAGGAGACACCTTGCTGCACCGCGAGAGAGAGAGAAAGGCAGAACCAGTAAGTGAGAATAAGGGCAGATTGGAAGCAAGGGGAACGACAGAAAAGTGAGAGGAAAAGAGGCGTCATGTGATAGTGTGTGTGTGTGTGTGTTTGTGTGTGTGCAAATGAATGTGGATGTAAAAGGGTTGAAGGGAAGGTGGGCAGTTGTGGCTTGTTTTCCTTGGCGCACCTGTCTGGAGAAGCAGCCACGAACAGGAAGGTCTCAAAGTTAATTACAGCAGCTGTCGGAGCCAAAATAAATGTCAACCCCAGATGGACGCCGCAACACCTCGTCGCCTCTCGCTCGTCTCCCGGCCGGCACTTCACCTGCTTTAAGTTAAACATGTGAGCGCCAATGACAGGGAGAATATTCTTTACAACTTATATAAATGCTGAAATGTTAATGTGGCTTGCATATGATTAAGTTCTATTCAAAAGCCAAACATATTTTTTAAGGGATTTAAATCACTGGATCAAGTGGAACCCATTTCGACTCTGGATGTTTTTGTCCACTTCTCTGCTTGTTTCCGTTAAAGTCTCTCAGCCGTGCTCTCTTCTCGCCCCCTGGCTGTGTGTTCATTGAGCAAGCCTTGTTCAAAAGCACCGCTCCCGGTCTTCCTCGCCTCTTAATCGCTCGTATTTTCCCGTGGCACCTGAGGGTGGCCTTCCTCGATCCAGTGCTTCTACCAGTCCAGCCCCTGTGGCCTCCCCCCCCCCCCCCCCCGCCCCCGACCCCGTCCAGAACTCAGCTACTCACACACCCTGCGCCAATCCAACCGAGAGCCTCCACGCCACGCAGCCTCCGAGCAATGTGGACTTAAAAAAACGCGTTATTATCTCCCGGTACACGCGGATGATCCCTGTAACATTAGCATAACTTAACCCGGCACCTCTGGCCCGCCTTTATGAATCACTACAGAGACGGGATAAAAACACACCCTTCTATGGGGCCATAACTTAGAGAAATATATGAATAAAGCATATAGAAAAACATTAAATTAAATGTGATGTGTGTAATGTGTGCAGGCTAACCAGGACATGAACACCAGTCATCCTCTATCCACACATACCGAATGCAACAGTTGGCGAGATGCTCTTCATTTTAAACGCAGATCCAGGATGCCGAAAACTATAATGCAGGATTGTCCAGCAAAGAAATAGTTTAACCGTGCTCAACTTTTACCGCAAATGATGCAACATTATCTGGCAATGCACTCCGTTGGCCAATTTCTTACATGTGTACAAACCCTTTGTAATAACATTGTTATTCTACGCTCCACCTCGTGACCATCGAGATGAAAGGCTCTCACCAGGTTCCCAGAGTTGTACAATCTGGACATCTGGTGTGTTTTGTACATTGTTGTGATATCTGACAAGCTGTATGACATTAAAATTGAACATGCTATCCTATTTTTGGTCTGAACACCTGTTCCAACTAGCGAATTACCAGCAGTGTTTAGCACTTCGGGGCTGTTTTGTTTCAAAATGTAACTTTTATTTCAATTATTTACACTACCGTTCAAAAGTTTGGGGTCATCCAGACAATTTTGTGTCTTCCATGAAAACTCACTTTTATTTATCAAATGAATTGAAAATTGAATAGAAAATATAGTCAAGACATTGACAAGGTTAGAAATAATGATTAATATTTGAAGTATTAATTTTGTTCTTCAAACTTCAAGCTCAAAGGAAGGCCAGTTGTATAGCTTATATCACCAGCATAACTGTTTTCAGCTGTGCTAACATAATTGCACAAGGGTTTTCTAATCAGATATTAGTCTTCTAAGGCGATTAGCAAACACAATGTACCATTAGAACACTGGAGGGATAGTTGATGGAAATGGGCCTCTATACACCTATGGAGATATTTCATTAGAAACCAGACGTTTCCACCTAGAATAGTCATTTACCACATTAACAATGTATAGTGTATTTTTGATTAATGTTATCTTTATTGAAAAAACAGTGCTTTTCTTTGAAAAATAAAGACATTTCTAAGTGACCCCAAACTTTTGAACGGTAGTGTAGGTATTTATTCATTTAGATTTACAAGCTCCCCTTCTTTCTACTTTAAGCTATACCTTTAACTGCCAGATTGAAAACGCTCGCTCATTAGCAAGCAGGGGAACTATGCCACAATAAATATCACTGTACAGCTTCAATTTGATACATTAGCAGGCGTGCTAATCACGAGTGCTGACAACAAGATGCATTATTACACCTGAAAGCCCTCCGAACGCTTCACCGGATACTTTTCTGTGCATCTCTCATTGCGACGCGGTGAAGGACGAGTGGGTGGGCAGATGGAAGGAAGGCGACGCGCCTCGCATCTTCCTCCCGCTGTCACTTCCAGCATCCTCTCCTCTTTAGTCTCCTCTCCTCCTCTCCCCTTTTTCCGCTCATGGCGGGAGCGGTGCGTGGGAGTCGCTCAGGAGACGTCATCGTGAGCCACTTCACTCGAGTGCTGCCTTCAATCAGCCCTTGAATTAATATTAATCATTCCTCCATCCCCGCACAAAAACAACCCTCTCGTCTCCAGACTGCTGCTGATAAATACTGATGTGAGGAGAAGCAGCCGAAAGGATTCACAGATGTGTGTCAGCGACCACACCTCGGCTTCTCTTTCTTTCCCTTTTTCTGTCCCGTGGTTCAAACTGCTGTTCAAGACTTAATTGTCCCTAATCATTGCTGAAGGTCACGGCTATTCTCAGCAATACATCTCTGTTCCCCTGCCCTGTCCTTCTCGTCTCCCCTCTTTTCTCTTTTCAACCGTCAACGTTACCTTCAAGGAAGAAGACGCCGAGAGCGACCGTCCATTAGAGATCTTCAAGAGAAATAGTCGATGAGTGAATGTGTAATTAGGACCTTTTATTCTCTGACGGGTTTTTTTCAAACAAGAACGATTTATTCGGCTTGGAAACATCTACTGCCCCGCTGATACGGCCATGTTGCCTTTCGAGAGAACGAGAAAGAGAGAGAAAATATGAACCCTAAAATCAGAAGTGATCATCCAGAGGAATGTTTTTAAATGTGTGTGTGTGTGTGTGTGTCTGTGTGAAAAGTGAGAGAGCTGAAGATGGCTGAAGGTCAGGGAGACATTGAGGCAATCACTCTAATGAAAACAAACGAGGGGTACAGTCGGAGGGGAGAGAGGGAAAGAAGGGAAGGGACAAAAAAAGAGAGAGGGAATGAATGTGTGTGTGTGTGTGTGTGTGTGTGTGTGTGTGTGGAGAGATAGTCTGCCTTGCCTCAGACTAATCAAACAAAATGCAGTGCTATAAAAGGCTGGTGAGAATGTACAGAGACATAAGGACACTCTGCCATGTACTGCTCTTTTATTTACATGCCCTCCTAACCTTTAGTGAGACTTGAGGCACACTCAAATACACATGCTGTACTGTACATAAACACACACACACACACACACACACACACACACACACACACACACGTAGACAAGGCAGTGGCAATATGTGAAGGTTATTCCTGCAGAGGGATGACAGTGTTTATTCAGGGCTAGCAGGCAGACTCTGTGACATTCAGCTAGGAGAAAATGATTAATGCTACAATATACATAGGCACGGGGAAAAAGAAGAAGAAGAAGAAGAAGAAGAAGAAGAAGAAGTGTTGCTCTGGTCCTTTGCAGAGAGCAGAGGCCTTTGTAGCCACACTGTCTCTCTTTCTCTCACATGTGCTTCATTTGTGCGTCTGAGAGAATGGGTTTACAGTAAATTACAGTGATCATGACTCTTGATATCTGACGCTTTGTCAGTTTTCGTATCAAAACCCCCTAATTTGTTCTAACAGGTTCAAATATAAAGAAACAATGAGAGAGAGAGAGAGAGAATACAAAAGTTTGGGTCTGAAGAGTAGCGAGGGCGGGCGGAAAAAAGAAGAGCGGTACATGAGCTGTAAGTGAATAAAACCGCCATTACCACGCTGAATGTAAAGGAAGTGGGTTTTTAATTAACAGCGCTGCTAATTAACCGGTGGTTACAGATCAAAAAGAGATACAGAGGCACGGGGAAGACGTTCAGTACGCACACACTCGTCTGCACACACCTGCACAAATTGCCTGAAGTACACACACACAATCGCGGCATAATCGCTCTCTGCACATAATCACACGCTATCCGCACCAATCAGTAAGCGTGCAGACCCAGCGGCTCCGGACCAATGGCATGCGGCGGAGATCATTGAGACATTACGAGGGATCAATAAGCGGAGGGCCGACCGCTGCACACACACCTTCCCAGAAGGGAGGAACCGCCTCGGGCAGAGAGGAGAGCGAGCTGTGGACGAGCGTTTGCTGCAAAACAATGCGGTGGGAAAAAAATCAAGAGGGGGAAAAAGATCTACAGCGCGGTGTTCGGGTGCAAAGATAAGCATTTTTAGAGATGATTTTCAGATGAAATGGTTGATTCACAATGTGAATAACTGCTCATTAACCACCCGCTGTTCTGCCCGCGGGACGCGAACATTATGTACAACTTTCACAGCCTGCTGGTACTATCAAACGTTACATTAATAATCAACATGTAATATATGTATAAATAGGTTAGATTCTAAAACATGTGGGAGGTGGAAGAGGTTACCAGCTTGAGGGGGGTGATTTTTGTCTTAAAGGTGGGGGTAGTTTGGTATAAATGGAGTTGAAAGGATCACAACGGGGGGTCAGGAGGAGTTTGTCGAGAAGTAACTGAAAAGATTATGATTATTACAAAACTTTTGTTAGTCAGCTGGACTACTTCTATTCTTGTATCTGTGCCTTGTTCCACAGAGAAAGTGCTGTTTCACTGCAGTGCCAACACCAAACACATGACAACCGACTCCATGACTCCATCAATCTCTCCAATCCAGGAAAGTTGTGAAGCAAGACGACGGACAATGTTCCATGTTAAGGCCCCACGTGAATCATTTGGGAGTGATGAATGCGAAACTTACTCGGCTGATTGACCCAGTCAACAAACCAAGCCGTCAGTCAGTCGGCCGATCCGACAGGCAGCAAACCGACGACCCGAGAAAGCCGAACAAGCTGACTCAGCAGCTCTCAGACAGCATCCTGGCGCAGCTGAGCTGCTCTGCGCCGGCCTATTCCACTTCAGAGGAAGCCCTCTCGTTTATTTTTCATTGGAAAGGGGATTTGGCTGCTATCAAGAGGTAGCAGCCCAGTGTCAAATGCATGTCTGGCTTGTAAACAGGCAGCTGGCAGCTCTCCAAGCTCCCCACAGCGTGGAGTTGTGACACTGATCCCACCCCGATCACTCCCTGACAGCCTGCGCTAATAGACCCTTCAAACACTTTCACCTCTATCTATATTTTATTTGAGACATGCCAAGTCTGTTGTGTGTACACGTGTTGGTGTGTGTGTGTGTGTGTGTTTGCGTGATACGACTCTGGATGTGCATCACGTTGTGTGTGTGTGCATGTCTCTCTGGATGAGGCATCTTCTTTATTGCTGGTTGTTGACATGGATCCCTTTAGCCCTTAACAGGAGTCAGCAGGAGGGCTAAGCTGCTAACCAGCCACTCTGACACACACACACACACACACAGAAACTCACACTTTGCACTGCTTCACAAGTCCAAAAGCATTATTCAGCAGGTCAACAGCCACTCTCACAGCTGGGAAGAGTGTGTGTGTGTGTGTGTGTGTATACAGTTTGTGTCTGCTGGATGTGTGTTTGTGTGTGTGTGTGTGTGTGTGCTTGCGCTCTGCGCTTCAGGCTAAGGCACTCAGAGTGAAATTATGTTCTCAGACTGGCTCCGTGTTGCCCTCTTTATCCTGACAGGCGAGGAAACAGCCACAAATAAATAAGCAGAGAGAGCTCTCCCCAGACGTGACCGCCATGGCACACGAGCACTGCACAAGACGGCGTGAAGAAAACAGGATTGTATTTTATCGTCGGGGTGGCAGGGGACTGTGACTCGATAAGCATGGTGTATTTGTTGTATTTGTGCCACTTAAAGTAAAGCAGCTTCTGTGGGGATGGATGTTAGGGGGGCGCGTGAGGACACAACAGCCATGGAGAAATCTGCTTCGCGGCCAAAGGCCCATTCGCACAACACACGCAGTATTATTTTTTTAAATATGCAATAAAACTGACTCCATAATTTAACTGTTTGAAATATTAAATATGAGTTTTTAATAATTCATTTTAAATTCTTTTTTTTAAATAGTCAGGAATAATATTGAAGCTTTTTACAGATCTCATTTACAGCTAAAATCAATAATCATTCTGTAATATATTGCTCTCCCTGAATCATTGTGGTGTGTCATATGGCAATAAAGCACATTAAATGTGGCTATATTGTCTATTTTATATCTATATATCTTTGATAAGCTGAACTCTTGTAAGATACTCTGGTCATCTCCAAATCTCATACAGTCTTCATTAAAACATCTTGACGATAAATGAGTAATGGAAAAGCCTGAATGCCATTATTTAACATTGAATATCTTCGGAATTTGATTCCAATCAGTCGTCAGATTTCAAAACAAAAAGCGTGTTTTAATGTTTCCCATCATGGAGCTCCATAACCCAAATCCAGCCTCTCGGATCCCATAATAAAGTGCAACCTCCATCCTCACCTGTGAATGTGATTGCTGACCTGTTGGAGAAAACCCAACAGCAGCAGCAGGTCCAACAGTTTCCTAATAAACAGCCATTTTGTTTTTGCTTATAGCCAGAGGGAATCTAATCGATTTCTTTGTGTTGACAGCGATATGATTTAAATATTGACAGCTTCAGACAAAAAAAAGGGAAAAAGTGGATGTTCAAATGGTGGCTGATGATAATGAAAAGAAAACCCCTCCCCAGATGGCCTATAAAAGACTTGCAGAGAGACATCTTTGAAGGTTCTCCTTCAAAGCCCCGGTTTGCCTCCAAAGCCACATCAGGGGATTTCTGTTATTAATTGAAGTTAATTTTCTGGGATATCAGTTTGCTGGGCACGTGGGAAAGATTGATAGCCCCCGCGCGTCTCCCGAGTGTTGGGATGTGGAGGGGGACGGGCGAGAGGACAGAGAAATGACACTGTTCCCTCACCATCCCACAACCCGGCTTTCACTTTTATCATCCCCAAATCAAATTACAAACATCGGATGCCAACCTTGGCTGGAGGAGATTTCCATAAGATTAATTAGGCCGGCCAGCCTGAGACAAGAGTGGGCAGGGAAAAAAATAAAATAATAATAAATATGGGAGGGGGTGGGGGGTGCTCGTGATGGGGATGGGGGGTTGGTCGAGGGATATAAGGGATGAAGTGCGTGTGTCTGTGTGAGAATGGGCAAGTCAAATGGACAATGGGTAATTAGTGCGAGCGGCAGATTCTCAAAGGCACGGGGAGGACAGCCGAGCGGTGGGGGGGGTGGGGGGGGGGGCTCTCCGTTGGCCCCGCGATGTGGAGGGCCGTACGGCGGGGCCCACATTTAATTAGCGCCACTTTGATACCCACAGGAGTGCCAGGGGCCCGGGGGCAACCTAAACAGTGACTGACAACCACACACCTCCGGACGCTCCCTGCTCTCCAATTATAGATGCACCAAGCTGAGAGGGCCCAGTGTTAACCCTCGTACTCACGGGCGCACTCGCACACACACACACACACACACAAGCAGAAGAGCGACACACACCTTTGTACCGTATGTGCACAAAATGCCCAAACAAGCCAGCCAACCAGGCAGCTGGCTGCAGCCTCTTCCTATTTGTGTGCTACAAATTGGCATTTGGATTAAATGGAGCTTGAAATGCCCCGAAGGCGGGAAGAGAAGGCAATCTCTCACCTGGCCTGATCTGCGAGCGGAGCAGACGTTTAAAAATGAGGATTAATTTTGGGAGGCGAGAGAGGAGGAAAAGAGGAAAGAAGCATCAGAGAAATCCTCCGCCTCTGTTTTCTGAGACAAGGCGCATGAGCAAACAGGGGGTAAGAAACAGGCACACACACACACACACACACACACACACAGCCTTGGTGTGCCAGTGTACAATCTGCAATATTAATGTGTGGAAGCGGGTATGAATAAGTGACTGTAAAGCAGGAGCTTTGGCTGTGTTGCGCTAGTCTATTTTTAATGTGCGGGGATGTGCCTGACACCACAACATTTTTACAGCGCTTGAGTTACGTGAACCAACAATGCCACGGGATCTATGAATTATGCAACCGCCGTGTTTTCATCCGACTCCAACACATGTATTTAGTAAACAAACTGCTTACTCTTCGGCTCACAAGATGTTTGTGTGAATAATATATATTTAAATGTGTTCTCCCGACAGAGGAGGAAAGTCTCCGTGTGATTTATTGTATTATATTACACGTTCTCTCTTCCTCTCGCTCTGCGACTCCCCCGTTTAACAATACTCGGCGCCTCACACATGAATGAGTTGTTGTTCTTTGCCAACATGCCCCGTGAAAACACTTCTTCTTCTTCTTCTTCTTCCACTCCCTGCGGTAACAACCGCCCGCCGCCTGTCATAAATGAATTACCAGACTTTGAAATATTAATCCACATGGCACACTTCCCTCACACAAAGAGGGGAAATGTGAAGACGTTGTCGTTGACAAGGCATCGCCGACTGCTTGGATTTGTCATCAAAAGAAATCAATAGGATAAATGTTGTGCGTAGAAGACGGCGGCGCTAACAATATGGCGTCGAATCACGAGCCTTTGCTCGCGCTGTCAAAGATAATTCCCCCTCACGTCTCTTACGGGGAAACCGCGGCGGTGCTCTCGTGATGTAATGCAGAGACTCCCCAGATCGGTGACAGCGTACACAAGGGGCCCGCGTGGTGTTTATCCAGGGAGCGGGAGGTGGTGTTGTTTCATCAATAAAGCTTGTTTGATTGTGGATTGCCTTTAATCGATGGAGGAAATCAAACAAACAGAGACTGCTAATGGCTGGATAATCTGTGACAAGAGATCTGAAATCCACTAAAAGCCCGGGTTTGATCCACACCACACCCCTGGGCAAGGGGATAGGGGCATTGGAAAGATTAGTGTTTCTATTGCACATGCACACACAACTGATGAACAGATGTTTTGCTCGAACCTAAAAAAGAAAAACGATTGAAATCAACAGATTGAGGAGGAGAAGCGATGATGCCTCCTGCTCGATCCTCGTGGGTCTCTTTGCATCTGCTTTACGACCAAAACATTTGCCACAAACTGAGCAACCGAAGTGTCTTCCCCCCTGTGTGGACTTTCATGTGTTGACCGTTTGCTTGTTTGTATTGGAAGAAAAATAATAATTTTAAATCGATATATGATAAACAACAGCGTCTCTACAGAACACACACTTCCTGTCGACGGAGAGTTGTCAGCTGAGACAAGGATAGCCAAGGTTGGTTCATGTGACAGGATCACATCAGGTCATATTATGCAGTGAGATATGCAAATGTCACACGTTATTGTTGTTATTGTTGTAAGAAGAATAAATCACATGTGGACATTTGTTGTCATTGGACAATCGTTATACCATTCGTCATGAATCATTTCCACACCGTGACAAAGACTCACCCGGAGCTCTCGACGGCATCGACACCTTCTGGATGCTACTTTGTCACATGACAAGGATGGAGCATCGGATGGGATTGGGGTGCTCTAAGTGCCAAAATAAAAACTCAACAGCAATGTCTATTTCCAGAAAACCATGTGAGCAGCCTCGTATCTCGACGTGAAACTGCTCATGACAAGGTCCGGATCATCCTGAGTAACCGGGTTATGATTCTTGGAATGTGGCACTCAATTAAATTGACTGTTTTTGGCACTTTGAGTGTTGGCGACATTTTTGCGGACGATGTCGCCAACACTTTGGCAACTCACAATATAACAATCTGGAGTGATGCATAGCACTATGGGTAAGATGGAAAATACACTACCGTTCAAAAGTTTGGGGTCACTGAGAAATGTCTTTATTTTTCAAAGAAAAGCAGTTTTTTCAATAAAGATAACATTAATCAAAAATACACACTATACATTGTTAATGTGGTAAATGACTATTCTAGGTGGAAACGTCTGGTTTCTAATGAAATATCTCCATAGGTGTATAGAGGCCCATTTCCATCAACGATCACTCCAGTGTTCTTATGGTACATTGTGTTTGCTAATCGCCTTAGAAGACTAATATCTGATTAGAAAACCCTTGTGCAATTATGTTAGCACAGCTGAAAACAGTTATGCTGGTGATATAAGCTATACAACTGGCCTTCCTTTGAGCTTGAAGTTTGAGGAGCAAAATTAATACTTCAAATATTAATCATTATTTCTAACCATGTCAATGTCTTGACTATATTTTATATTCAATTTTCAATTCATTTGATAAATAAATGTCAGTTTTCATGGAAGACACGAAATTGTCTGGATGACCCCAAACTTTTGAACGGTAGTGTATGTCTCTTTAATTTTGGGGTGAACAGTCCCTTTAAACCTTACGCTGATAACCATCATTGTTATAATTGATACAAATCCTGTGTCATGTGTCTAATTTGTATAGTGATTAAATAAGCACCATAAAAAAAGGCAGTTCCACCTGCAGTGGCAAAAAAGCAACATGTATGGCCATCGACGACCTAACTTGCCTCCGGTAGACTGGTCTCCTTAAAATAATATTTCCATGTTCGGGAAAGATATTTCTTCCACTTCAGTACACGGCCTATATTATTTGCCTTCTCATGTCTCACCACTTCAAGGCTGCACGCACACATGCATACGTAGAGCTCACGAAACCCATCCTACAGGGCTGATGTCATGCCCACCCATCTCCACCCCTACTGCATTAGCCCATTGGTCACACTCCAGGCCCCCCGGAGGTCGTCCATAAAGTCGACCCTCTTGACCCAGACACTCTCTCACCCAACTGCCTAAAGAGCCGGGGGGTGTCCCTTCTGTAACCACCAACACCTCTCCAACCTCACATACTACCACTCCCCCCCCCCTCTCCTTCCTTCTCCTTCACCAACCTCTCCTCTGTCGACACATGCAGCCTGGGGGACCCAAAGCAGTGCCAGATGGGGGCCTCTTGTTGCCACAACAGGCCACTCGTGCATTTGTTGCAAAGCAGCCTCCCGCTCTCCTTTGCCCTCTCGGCCTCTCCGTCCGCCTGATGCATATTGATGTACGGAAACTTGGCGTGACACGTAGACGTTGACTCAATTCGTGTCGACCCCCCCGACAGCTGTCAGACATTACACCCAATCAGCGTGGCTCTAACCAGCCATTGGGCAAGGAGCCCAGACTGCTGAGCACCAATGGCCTTTTATTGGAGACGACAAATTGGGCCCCTCTCAAAAACTCGGCCATTTGCTCCGTATCGCAATTTGTCACCGCTTCGCCGGCGCTCTTTGGTGGTCACCGACACTATATCACCTTTCACCTTTCTCAGAGGAACTCCACATATTGCATGAAAGGATATGTCCCCATTTCCCATTTCCACCTTCCCCACACAGCTCTTTCCTGTCACAGTGATCGCTCTCTATCAAAGCACCTCTCTCAGCCAGGGATTGACAGAGGAAGTTGCCGACATCTGCTATTTATCCCTCTTTACCGTCCAGATGTGTTGCCTTCTTCGAGGTGACCACAGATGAGACGGAGCTGTCACATCGCAATGAACATCTGACGCTATTCGTTGTGACTTGTTGTGAACAACGAGATCTTGCCAGCTGTCGTAGTCTTGCGAATGTGTCGGCAGTCATCTCAGAAATGCTCAATTATTGTTGTGATGTGATTCGGTCACACCCCGGGAGGCATAATCAAGGCTCTGGGCTTTTCAAAATCAATCTCTCTATGCATTGGATATGCGAGATTAAATCATGGAGACAGTAGGAAACAAGCTAAACTGAATCATGTGCTGTTGTGATATTGAGCTTCGCCTTTGGGAAGCAAGACTGAATAATGTCCTTTTCCACACTCTTTTCCCAGATATTGTTTACTTCACTTATCATCGATTTCGGCACCGACACGGGATTGCTCAGACTTTAACGGTTCCTGATTGCCGGGCTTCGTTGAGCTCCTTCACACTCACCACTGTGCTCACATTCTCATTGCAAATTTTAAATCCCCCCTCCCCCCAACCCCCCCCCCCCCCCGCCCGCAATCCATCCGCCAGTCTACACAAACGGCATCGAATAAAGAAGTAATAGACTTCACGTTCGCGCAGCTCATGTTGAAGCCATCAAGCCAACGACCGACACCGAGCCTCATCCGTCCCGCAGCTGCAATCCATTATCATTTGTTATAGATTCTGTGTATCAACAAGGAAAACATGACATAAAGGGTTCCATATGGTCAAGAAACGCCATTTTGTGCGTGAGACACTAAACGGTTTGGAGTAATTTAACATGATCCCTTTGGAGAAAGAATCTTGCCCCCTTCCAGCGAAATCCCTGACACAAGACACAAGACATGTGGTGTTGATGCATGCGAGTGCAATAACATTTACCCTGCAAATCACAACCACATTGGGCTGCGTTGTATCAGGTAAGCTGCCTGAACAATAACTGTTCATACAATCAAATGTACTTTATGTTTCCACTCATGGAGGAACGTCGATAAACGTATCAGCAATTTGTGAAGCAATTAATAGGAAAAGGATCGCAGACTTTTTCTGTTTGAGCACATCTAGTCAATAATAAATCTATTTCAATTTGACATTTAAAGAGTCACATTTCACAATATGCACAATATGCATGCGGCAATCCAGACGGAGGAAGCATATTGAGTGAATTTGTCTGCATGTATTTGTGTGTTGGCAGCCCTGTGTGTCTCGGGCCTGTTGCATGCTGGCAGCCAGTGTTGGCCGAGACCCAGAACTCCCAGTTAAGGCTGAATGCCAACAACACGCTGGCTGCTGCATCCGTGTGTCTGCCAGGCATAATGGGAGTCTTTGCTCTGTGCTACATTAAGCTTTTAATGGCACATCGGTTTGTCACATAACTGCTGTAAACACCCCCGTCGGTGAACTGTGAGCAGTGCACGGCAATCTGTTGGTGAATTAATGAGGGGAGGGGGCATTCCCGCCCAACGCTGGCACCTTGCCAGAAAACCCGACTGGAGAGGCAACAGGCTGCTATACAACTGGAAGGATGGAGGGACCAGTCTGGGCACAGTGTGGGAAGGAAACGCAAAACAGGGAAGAAGCGGAAAAAACCTGTGGGAAGTAGAATGTGGAAGAAGGCGAACGCGTGAAAAAAGAAGTGAGAAGACGTAAATGGAAGCAAGAATTCCTCTTCGTGAAATAACTTCTCGTCAACAGCTTCCAAACATTTGGACGTGTAATTTTCCCCCCCGGCTCAAAATAGAAATCTGAGCTGAGGAGCTAAAGGGCCACACGGCTGCGTGAGGGCGGTTCAGATTTCACACTGAACAGGGTTCCACCAGCGGCGCTTCGGCTGAGCTAATTCACTAAATAGTCTGTGTGAACAACCCCTGGCCCCACTCCACCCTCTCTCCTCACTTCAAAGTAACTTTATTAGGGGAGAGATTAGACTGCACTTAACCTCTAATGATGCCATCTGAGAGGCTGAGTAAAGAGGTTTCTGCGAGACGCTGTTTTATGTGATAGTTTCAAGATGAAGAAAGCAAGGCGGGCGGCGGGGGTGAGAGGCACGACAGCGCCGTATCGGAGAGCAACGTTCTGTCACCAGCCACACCGAGCCCACGCTCTCTGACGATGTGCAGCTGTTCCCCAGCCCTCCTTCTTCCCTTCCCTTTTCACCCTTTCCATCCTCTCTAACCTCCCACAATCCCTTTCTTTCTCCTTTAGTCGAACTGCCTCCTCCTCCTCCTCCTCCTCCTTCTGGCTTTTTCCCCCCCACGAAAAAAAAAAAAGAAGGAAAAAAAATAGGCCAATGTAACTTGCCAGCACCCCCCCACCCCCCTCCCCGGGGGTTTGTGTGATATTTAACTACGGCTACAGTGGCATTTACTAATTTTATATGTGCAGAATTTATGTCAGATTCTTATTCAGCGAGAACAGGGGAGAGGAGCAAAGGTGGCTGGCTCCGTGTCCACTGTGTATACACTGGTATTATGTGAACTATTCACAACACGTCCACTGACACCGGCATCGCTATTTTGTCTAGAGCGCCGCTGCTTTCCAACCCAGGTGCCACAATTAAAGCCTAACCTTAGCATTTGGGGAGGGAGACATGGACGAGCCAATTTGTTGTCCACCACGCGCCTCGACTCCGATACCGAGTGGCCAATAGAGGTATTCCTTTCTTTCCTTTTTTCAGAGGGAGCTCACAGCCCAGGGCCACATCTTGTTGACAGGAGTGCGAGGTCGATCCGATACGACCAATACGGCGACACAGACAGAGACACGCAGGCACATACACAAGCACACAGAGGCACACACACACACACACACACACACTCACGCGCACACACACATTATAGTCAGACTAAAATCATTTCATGACTTTCCAAAAATAGTAACTCTTTCCCTCACTGAACAAATCCTCAAAGATTAAATGTGCACATATGGAAATACTACAAAAGCTTTCATAAATGCATCTGGGCACATACTATTGAGGTCAGACATACTTTCGTCTTTGAGAAATAAATTGCTTAGTAGGCATTTACACAGTCTTAGACTTGGGTACACAGGATAAGAACACTGCCATACTGTACAAAACAACTCCTTTCAACTTTACCGTAAACAAGTCATTGATTATATCTGCATTTCGAATGAATAACACTGATTTGTAGGATTTAAAACTCAACCCGACTAATAAATTGCAAATGATGGGTTGTGACAACAAATGCTTCAGTAATCAGAGGAACATGTTCCACCAATCGCTGAACTGTGGTCGCTCCGGAAAAAAAGGGAAAGCAAAGTAAATATGACATTCCCAGTCCACAATTTCCATTGAATCACAAACCTCCACAGAATAGAACAAAATCACAGTCACAGTTTAGCACGGAGCGAAAGTGAGTGATCGAGAAAGTGAGTGAGAGAACGCAGAAGAGAATGAAAGTGTGCGAGAGTGATCGAGACTCAGAATAAGAGAGAGAGCAAAAGAGTCGAGATGTGGAAAAAAGAAATGATAAAAGGAAGTGCCTGAAAAGGGAGTTCAGGAGATTGACCTGTGGGGCTTAAAATCAAATTGCAACGGTATTATATTCCCTCCCATTTCCAGTGCGGCGAGTAAGCTCCTTATTGATAGAGGAGAGATGAGACCACCCATACCTGGGGCTCATCCTGCTGTCACCGTGCAGGACGGGCACCAGGAGGAGGGAGGAATCACACAACACATGTGGGGCCTTTTCTATTTTGCAGCCAAAGCCAAAGCCAAATCCCCGGGGTGGGATCCCGCCTCGTCCCCCCTACTCAATAAAATAATTAGCTTTTGGACGGCCCGGCCGTTAATCAAGCTGCTCTAACATATGCAAAGGCGAAAAAAGGAGAGAAGAAGAAAAAAAATGAAAAATATATTCTTTTTTTTTTTATCCGCCTTTTCACTTGGCAAACCGTGGCACTTTTATCTGTAAAAGTCGCTGATGTGAGTTCTTTTTTTTGTGATTTCTATAAAACATATGGCACAGTCAGATTGCTTTTTAATTTTATGTTTAGTCTAGAGGAAGCCAGATTATTGCTCCCCGGACTGAGGGGGTTGAGAAGTAAATGAGAGAATCAGCACAAACTGTTTCATTTCAAATAAATCTGCTCGGTGCTGGAGAGAGGCCACGTCATGTGAAGATTTTTGTTTAAATAAACTCAAAGCTTTTTTTTCTTCTTTCTCCCTCTCCCCAAGATTCCTCTGTGTGTAATTGTTAGTCGTAAATGAAACATCTGTTTGGCTGCGGCGTCGAAGTCAAAAAATGCCCGAACAATTACAGCAGGCCTCAGACAAATAAGCAACCGTGAATGGGATGCATTAAAAAAAAGCTTGAAACAGATTTTATAGTAGCACATTTACAAAAGCCTTGTAAATAATCTAATTACTACACAAACACTGACATTAACTTGCTATTTTAATAGCAATTGGACTCAATTCATTCGCAATTCTACAAAAAAAAATGCAACCTCAAAACAAAAGAAACATACAGGGGTGTGTGTGTGTGTGTGGGGGGGTCTGAACTATATGGCTCTCACAGAAACAGAATCTTATGCAAATGCGGGAAACGCGATGCAGAGGTGAAAGGAGGCTGTCTGACAACAAGTGAGATGCCTCTTGTCTGTGGAGGCCTCTGCAATGCGATACTGTTGGAAATGGCTCTAAAATATGGAGCGCTAATTTAAGGCATGACACATTTCACCGTCTCATTTTTTACTATGGCTTCAAATTACAATCAGGAAGGTTGCAGATATGTGTTTTACACACACCGCTTTGGGGGATTCTGTAATTTCACACCTGCTGCATATAAAGGGCAATTGGGCTTAACCGTACATATGCAAATAGTTATTTTCTATACATGCTATGATCAAGAATGTATTTCAGTTGAAAGCAAAAGGTCACACAGATGATAATGTCAGTATGGATCCAATATAGTCCTGCTAATTTCTCGCTCTTCTTTTGACGGTTTCTCCTCTGTTGGACTCAAAAGTAATGACAAGATCACGCAACAGTCTAGAAAAAAGAGGTGTAGTTAAACTAACTGTCAGCATTAACAGTGTGAGGTACTTGACTAGCAGGAATACCTTGAAAAAACAAGATCATACAGTTGATAGAAGACACCAAGTCAATGTGCAACAGTCGGAGAGCGGAGAAGAGCGCTCGTGGAGACCGTGAGAGAGAATCTGAGCGCTCATGGATTTTTCCCTCTGCAGCGAGCATGAACTCATACAGAAATGCTAAATAACAAGGACTTCTATACGGTCCATCAAAACAGAGAGAAACACACGGCGGGCCCCCTCATCTTTTATTTTTGATTTCCATCCTCCTCTGGCCCCCGTCCAAAGCTCACATCTCTAATGCATGAACCTATCGCCAGGCATTGTGCAGGAGTCCAGCCTCAACCAACAAAGTGTTCAATAAAATATGGAGGCATGGCGTTCAAAGCCATGCTAAACGCACCTGACATGGGGGAGAGAGAGAGAGAGAGAGCAGGGCGTGCAGCTATTGTCAGATCGGAGGGAAGAGAGCGAGGAGCACATGTTGGGAGGAATATTGTAACTTTCAGATCATAACACTTCCACTGTGGCTTGGGAGCAGTAGTGATGGTCGACTGTTGGCTCACACTGATCTTGCTTGTGTGTGGTGTGTGTGTCTGTGTGTGTGTGTGTGGGGGGGGGGGGGTGTTTGTGTCAGTGTGTGTTCAAGTTGTTAATTTGTGGGATGGGGTGAGGTGTGATTTAATGAGCCAGTTAAATTTCATCCTGATTATTTTCAGCCTCAATCAACTGTGATACAGTTTAGTTTAGAGCCAGTGTTTAGTTTGTCCGTTCTGGGCCACCGTAGGAGCATGGCGGGGCTACATGCAGCGGACTCCGTGAAAAGGACCCACTCTGGAGGTACAAACGGCTCATTCTATGCTCACCAAAACACAATGGTTCGTATTTTCAGCTCATTTTTACACAAAAAGAAAGCTAGACTTATATTCTGTAACTATATTTCTGCCCAAAGATGCTACACACTGGCACCTTAAATCAGATGAGATACTTAAGAATGAAGATATCATTCCAATAACTAGTTACAACTCTGTGTGACTATTATTTGAAGAATACGTTCGACATATTAATAACTTTTTTTTGCCAAAAGTTAGATTAGGAGATTTACTCCCAAAAGTTAACATGACAATTCACCATTCACGGGTTCTGATTTCTGGTTGCCTGGCAAAGAAATATTCTGGCATTCGTTGTACGAGAGCGAACAAGCAACACATTGCATAACGTATATAATGTTAATGAGTGAGCTTTAAAAGTGCTGGTGGGTGGATGTTCCACTCTTTATGCTAAGCTAAGCTAAACTGCTGCCGGCTCCAGCGACTTATTTACCGAGCAGACATGAGAGTCGTATCAATCTACTCATCGAACTCTCAGCAAGAACGCAAATAAGCTTATTTCCCAAAATGAACCATATAACCGGGTGATTAAGAAAGCAATTGGTTCACGGAAGGACAGGCTGCAGGGAAATATAAATTACAGATGTTTTCCATATTTTTCATTGCTGAATTATGACGCCTCGCTGCTTCCTCACGCCGCGAGTTGGCGTGGAAGCGCGTATCTGCCTCGCCGTGTGAATGTGAGTGGCTTACCGAGGCAGAGAGAGAACAAGAGAGACAGCTTGAGCAGGGGAGATTGAGCACAGCGGACTGTGTGGCCAATGATGTCTGCAGATCATCATGTGTCATAATTACCCGCTGCAGAAATTAGAGTAGGGATGTTGAAATTTCCATCCTGTCTGTTTTCTTTGGGCCCGGCGCACCTAATCACCTCCAACGGAATGCGGCTGTCAATCATCGCATGACTCCTGTCCTCAATCCATAATTCCCGGGTCCCTCGAGTGGCGCTGCCTGCTGGACCAAGCTGCCTCGCACGTATAGACACACACACACACACACACACCTACACGACTGCATGCACAATTTTCTCGTATTCACACACACAAACACACCTGTACAGTACACACACTCAGCATGATTACTTAAGAACAAGGGGATGAACGCAAGCGGCCAAATGAAATAAATAAATAGATAAATAAATAAAATACAAGCTGCATGGCGTTCTCATACATTTTAGATGGCAGGCTTATATTGATTGGGGTGTGTTTGGAAAAACAAGTTATATCCATGGCCCAGAGCACTGAACATGCATAATAATTATTTATGATATATTTGGAGAAGGGGCCCAAGTGATGTTCTGGCATAATAAACTGGAGCAGACTACACAGTGTAATCACCTGGCCTATCTTTCACTACAAGGCCTGGAGAGAAAGCTTTGTGGGCCACACACACTTTTTCTTCCCCTGGTCGCTGATAGAAAGAATCCAAATTGAGCAGTTTGGGTGTCACATCAAATTATTTTCACAAGACGAGAGATCATATTACAAATGATAGCGTGTATTCGCTTAATTTAAATGACGTACATTTTAATCCATACATGAGATCTTGACTCGTGCTTTTCCCCCGCCGACAGTACACCTGTAAGCCAGACACCGTGCGTACGTCACAGCGCTGCATCGAAATGAAGATGAAAGTGCCACTTTGTGTATCCGAGGACCCCGAGGAAGAACGACAGGCGGCCGATCGCCCTATCTCGTCCGTTTTGTGACCCCCGACCCATCTTTGCAAACCCTGTCCGGTTTGCAAAATGGCCACATTCCACCCTGGGCGTATGTGTGCATGTTTTCCTGTGCCGATAAGCCCCAAGAAGATGAGACGGGGACCTGCGGGTGACAGGTGATGCAATTCGCATTTAACAAGCTTACACTCCAGTGTGTCCGTACATACAAACAGCTCGTAAGTAGCTTGGAAATCAATGGGTCCCGGTGGGGGGGGGGGGGGGAATAGCAGCGGATCCCCCCCTCCCCCCCCCCAATACACATCTGCACTCCTTCATGTCTGGTCAAGAGCGTCAAGAGAGCTTAGACATTGCTAATCCATGTTTAATATCAAGGAACTGTGGCATACGCTGAGGAAGTAGGGGCGGATGGGGCGGAGGTGTGTGTGGGGGCGGGGGGGGGGGGGCAAAAACACGGCACGCTCAGGTTTCCAATTTGGAACAAATAAAAAATTGAACAGTAATGTAAGACTAATCAGGAGCTGTTGTTTACATTGCTGTGATCCCTGACTCCATGTGTGATGATGTTTTCCCGCGGGGCTTTGCTAGGTGTGGATGTTTGTTTGCATATGTGTGTGTGTGTGTGTGTGTAGATTGCACAGGGCGGTTTTTCCTCCGGTTTGTTGACCGGTTCCCTCCGTCCAAACACAGTGACCACAGATCACTCTCACGTGTCTCCAAACACAGATGGTGCTCTTCACTTGTCTGGCTACTGAAGAGATGTCTCATCACCCCGTTTTTTTATTTTTGCAGGCCTTGTAATTTCCCGGGTCATCCGTATGATGTGAGATGTCCTAATTACTTTGAACAACTTTCGGATTACTCTGCCCCAGAAATCACAACAGGCAATGTTTTCCACATGTGGAAAGGCTTATTAGCCTGATCATCCTTAACATCTGAAAATGTGATCAGTCATTACTCTAAGCCTCAAAACATGTATGTGCTTCCCTCTGAGTAACCCCCAAACTAGTATATGGACAGATAGTCTGGAGATAAGGCCGGCGAATCAAACCTGTCTCTCAACGCTTCCTATGGTTTGCAGCCCGTCTGACGCATTCTTACTTTAATTATATATGTCAATCTTTAAAAACCTGTAATAGATATTTAATTATTCGTACAATCACATTTGCGCAGAGATTTTAACAGAAGGTACCAAAACAGGATTAAATAGTTCATTTGTTGGGGCCTATATTTAACAGTGGATTTGGTGTGTGTGGTTACGGCAGCAGAACGGTTTATGTGGGAATAACTCAAAGATAAAATACAGCCCCCATGTTTTTAATGAAGAAATGGCGCGGTTCACTTTTTTATTATTACCAGACTTAAAATAGTTAACGTCATTAATTTTAATGTGATCTTTGTAACTTGTACATTTGGACTCACCTGTACCAACACACATGCCAAAAATTCCACAAACCCGTTGTGCTAGGCCACACACACACACACACACACACACACACAGAAATACGCACACTCAAACCCCACTAGAGAGTTGGGGGGAGGTTCCTGCAGAGGTCAGTATAGCAACACCAATGATCAAAGACTTCTTTGACTTCACAGGTGTGCATGTGTGTGTGTGTCCATGTGTGTGTGTCTGCCTGTGTGTGATCCCTGTGTGTGTGTGTGTGTGGTGGTGGACAAGACTTGTGTTGCTCGCTGTGGTAAAACTCAAGAAGTTGAGTCTGGACCCTTCTTTTCTCAAGTAAAAATTCTCACTTTTTATCGTGTGATTATTTTTATTATTGTGTTTTGTCACACTCCGCCATCATCGGAGCAGAAAATAGAAAACTGAAATGATCTTCCTCGACACAAAGCGGTGGTGAGATTTCCTTTGTTAATTAATTCCATGCTTGCCATTCTCGTAAACTCTGGATTTCTAACACGTACCGCGTACATGTGTATCGCATGTATGAGAGAAGAAAAAAAAGGTTGTGTTGGAGATAGGAGAGCGGTGGCTGCTGGATGAGGAGGAGGAGGAGGAGGGGGAGTAAAGTATAAGAGTATTCTTCTCCTCCGCCTCTCCTCTGGTTTTAATTGCAAGGTGCAAAAGTGAAATGGCTGTGCTACATGATAGTGTTAGAGGAAACAGGGGTGTCAACGGGTGAGGGAGTCGGCGGAGGGGATGATGGGCAGACGGCAGAGTGGTAGAGCGGTGCTGAGGAGTGGGGTGGTGGGGGTGGACCTGGGGTGTGTGCACGAGAGAGTGTGTGTGTGTGTGTGTGTGTGTGTGTGTGTGGAGGTGACAGACAGGAGAGCAAGTCCCCAAGGTGCTCTCGGAGGAGCAATAGATAAAGGTTCTCTGGGGAAATTTCTCTCATTAGTCCTCAGACACAGTTCAGTAATTCAGCCGTGTCAGGTTACCCGTTTGTCATGAGACCCACAAAAATAAGAAAAAAAGGTAAATAAATCAGTAGAAGAACGACTATGTGCTTTCTTTATTTGTTGTATACGTCACCTCAATGCTCCGTCTCGTGTCCAGCGCTTCCAAGCGAAGGCCGTAGCAAACTGCGAGGACACTTATCGTCCCACGTCCGCGATAAATCGACCTTTTAATGATTAAATGAGGTTGCTCTCTCGCAGGGGAGTGTTTCAAACCCTGATGGCAGCAGTATCATCTGGCTCCAAAGTAGTCTGTGGCAAGATAAAATATGCTATCCGCTGGCGCACTGCACTGTTTACCGGTCCGGTAGAATGAGTGCAATCAAGGGGCTGAATTCAAAGTGAGAGGACACAAAGGAAGAGCCATGATGTTGACACCAGAGATATAGCCAACACTGGTCTACATATTAATCATGCCACCAACACAGCCTGCAGTTATCTCCTCCGTACAAGAGCTTCTCCTCGGGAACAAAGGAAGCTCTTCCTCAAACAGCGTCGCAAGTTTTGGACATTTTTATTACACCGTTAGCGGCATCAATTTTGAGCAACAAAAGGAAGCCCCCGCTTGTGTGTCACCTCCGAGACAAAGCCAAACCAAGACAAATGAATTCCCCGGGCATGTGATTGTTTAAAATGTGGGGGAGAGGGGATCTATTCTTTTTTTCCGCACATCTTCTTGACACAACAGCTCGGATACAACGAATGTGCCCTTTCGGAGACAAGAGACACCGGCGCGAGACAGACACGCGGTTGTGACAGTCGCGGTAGGGCGAGGGGGGGGCGGGGGGGGCACCGAATGTACGAGGAGAAACTCAACCCTCATTTCTGGTTCATTATATTTCCAGCAATGCAATCAATAACTACACAGACGCCCGCCCGCCTCCTCCTCATTCTCTTTCTATCTGGGAATTAATGAATAATAGAAACACGCGATTCATTTTTCGGAGATCATAACTAAAACCAAAACCTGTGAGGACCATTAGTGTGAAAATAGATACGGCTTGCCGCTGGCCTTTGTCCCCCTCTCCTGCTTCCTGTAACTCATTGTCCGCCTGCACACCTCCGCCAAGGAGGCCAGGGCCTTTTTTACTCCACAGTCGAATGGAAATGGAGGTCTGTCTCCGTCTGTAATTGCTCCTCTGTGTCTGCATCATCTTAACCAAGGAGAGGAAAAAAAGCAAAGAGGTGCGAGAGCATGAGCGGCCTGCTTGCCCTCTGCTTCGCTCTCAGCCGCCGCGGTCTATTATACCCGACGCTCCTCATCTCACTCATTATCCTGCCGGGTTAAAGGTCAGATGGTACCCATCCCAAGTGGTCATTTAACTCTTCTTAACACAACAAAGAATGCAGATGACATCTCGCTGTTGCATAAAAAAAAGGTTATAGGAGCGGCGCGGCGGCAGAACGGTCTCCGCTGGCTCGCTCGTTGAATATTTAACACACAAAAAAAAGCAGAAGAAACAGAAACAAGTCGCTTCAGTCGTGATCCCCCCCCCCCCCCCCCCCCCCCGCCTGTTGGAATGACCGGTAGTTAGCCTCTCACCGTGCTCAGGGAGAATAACAGTTCAGCCTCGTGGCGACCTTGGATATATCATGGGCCGGTGCTGTTTTAATACAAGCACAGCTCCCACTTTATGAATGCCTTTGTATTATTAATACTGTGAGAAATGAGAGGCGAGAGGTGAGGGACTGCGGGGACTGCGGGCTGGCTTTATAGATACCGTGGCGCCCAGCAGCTCGGTCCGGCCATGGGAGGAGAAGACGCCCGAGTCGTGAAGTTATTCTGAAAGGCACATAAACTTTACCGTTCGTGAATACTGAATGAACAGAGGGGCGTTTCTGGGCTCAGGGCCACACACCAACAACATTACAACTAACAAGGGTTCTTTTTTTAATACATTTCATCGCTCTTTTGGGATTAACACACTGCTAATATATCACATCCTTCCTTTCCAAATCCCTGTGCCGGCATCGGGTGCAATGAAACCGGAGTTGCCTGTAAATGTAATTTCTCGGTCAGGCAAAATAAGATGTTTTTCGAGCATTGTGCCGAGACTCCGGACTCCAAAACAACCACACAAAATAGAATTACTGCACCCACGAGAAGTCGGGTCGGAGTCAGTCATGCGCTGCTGTTAGTGCTGCCTCTGTCTGCGATGGCACATTGATCACGCCGGAGCAGAAGACGCTTAGAAGAAGAAGCTTTTCATCTGCGTGTGGATTTGTGATCTCAGGAACAAGCCAAGTGCTTGAAACTGGGAAAACTTCCTGCCAAATGTAGGACACAACAGCTTCATTTAGGACCGCACAGTCAGCACAAAGTCATCCGAGCTAAACGATAGTGGTCTGGCAAGCGAACAACAACTTAATATCTTCCCGTTGGCTAGCATGCATGCGGCATTCATCCAAAAATGGGAGATTTTGATACGCATAACAAACCCGATACAAAATATACAAAGACTGGATATAGTGGGGCTTTACTGTGTGTGGAAATACACAGAAGAGAGCTATGAGGGAGAGACAAAGACACAACATTGTAAGAGATTATGACGTTTCCCTTTATTTGAATCGGCGCTCAAGTTGAATAACGCTATTTATAGAAGTGGCTATGGAGCAGCTCTGAGAATTATGTAAATTCAAATAACATATTCTTTATATCAGAGAAAATAATGAAGGCCCTACAATGTGTTTCTTGTAACAATGAACGGGTTTGAGGACATTTTCCTCAGACCCTGATCTTGCAGAACAATGCCGTGTTCATGGACAATTAAAACAAAGAGCAATGGGGTTCTGCCGGGACACGGCAATGAGCAGAATTGTCCTTTATGGCGCGTGCAAATTGTCCCATTTTTTTATAATTTTTTTTTATTACAACGTTTGAGCAGGGTCGACCTTAAGGGAGAAAAATCACACACACGGGCCCCACTTCATCTCTTTTATTTCTCTTGTCTTTTCATGTACAGTATCTGTCTCTCTTTGGGTTTTCTCTCACTCACTCGTTCTGTCTTTCCCTCCAACTTTTTACTCACATATTTTCAATCCTACCTTTTTTCAAGGGTACATGATAGATGATGGAAGAAGAAAAAACACCATCTCGAGCTTTCATCTTCGGCCTTCTTCCGTGTTTCACTTTGCACTTCTCTCTCAGGCTTTAATCGGCTTGTAACGAGCCACGATTCATAACACATTTATTTTAGATGCTATCAGGTGAATCAACGGGAAAATCGCAGATGAAATCTTTGTCGCCTTTTCAGAATTTGCAAGAGGAACGGATAATATTAATCGGGCATCTTTCCTTTTAGCTTCAGTGTCACCTTCAGTGTCGATGCCCAACACGATTCCAGTTAAACTAGAGTTTGGAGCCACATCCACTCAATGAGATGACTGTTTTAATATTCTGTCAGTTTGGGCTCTTGTCATGAGGATACCAAAACTGAAGCAGACGGTTTGAATTTCAACTCCGCCCATGAGAACGGCATTATACAGTTTGTCCTGTTTATTGATGTTTTATTTGTATCTGTATGATTTTATTATTCAGAACAGGGAAGATAATATTTCCAGGACTTTGGTTTCTAAACTAATGCCCAACTAGACAAAAGCAACAGGTGGGAAAAAAACATACTTTCAAAAGTCAATTACATTGAGCTTTTATAGCCCCAAACTACAACTTTTTCTCAGTTGTTTTTATTGTCTGTACACATAAACCCTCTAATAATAATAAACCACTCTACTATCCCTTTGAATTGGACGAGGAAAATCAAACAGCTAAAGTCTCATTTCAGATGTACAGAAGGTGTCTAATCAAAGAATACAGGTGAGAAATAGAATGCCAAAATGAAATACATAATACATTCGATTAAAATAAGTACATTTATGGTTTAGAATATCAGGTCAAATGTGTTTGGAGTGAAGGCGATCGCTGGTTTACTGCACTGTGCTGCACACATCATCACTCTGTGGGACTCATGATGCACAGCCCCAACGGACATCCCTTTCTTACAGTTTCCTCTGGAGACACAAAAGGCCTCAAGGCAGAGGAATCCTCCTCCTCTCCAAAACAAACGGACCCAGTCAATACAACCAATGAAAACACTGAATGAAGCAGTTTTAAGTCAGTGTTGCTCAGGTCGGCAGACTCAGAACGCTTGCTCAGCTTGTTTTCTCTCTTCACTTCATCCAGACATCAGATGACTGAAATCCTTCATCTGATGAATACATACAGTTTAAAAAGACCAACATCTACAAGGGGTGTCATCGAAATATGTCTTGAAACTAGAAGTTGATTCATGACAGCTTCTGTCAGACAACCAAAACACTCGTGTTCAAAATAGATTTTGACGGGCAACTAAATAAAACGGGACATTTCCTTTATTAAATGACAGATTTATCTCGGTTTGAAAAACGTATGAACCATTTGGGATAATCTAAGTAGACAACATTAAAAGATATATCACATACGTCTATTTGTTTTGAGACAAATGTGGAAGAGGGATGTTATACCTTTTGACAAAAGCATCCTAACTCTTGCTTTTCATTACATGTGAAGGACCTTCGGTCGTCGTGTGCATCTCCAGGGTCTGATGAGTCATCCTCTCTTTGACTGTGCTCAGATCTGTACCTCTTCATACATCCGTTTATTTCTCAGTTGCTTTTTGTGCCCATAAGTTCATAAATAAAGCTTAGAAAATTGCTAAAATCTAATAATTTATTTGATATATCCCTGTGCCCACAGATAGAAAATCCCGAGACAGCTGTGGCATTTCTTCCTGAACTGAACATGACCAGAACAATGTATGCACTGCACTAATATCAAAACTCTGTTGAAAACTGAAACAAAATAAGACATGGCTCTTCTTTACGCTTCCATGATATGTCCGCTGACCACATTTACAGTTTAGTATAATAAACAATAGCCACGTATTACAAATGCTCTAATTAGAACCCATTTGGACATTTAAGATAAGGCAAATAGTACGACGGCAGGATGTGTGCCCCAAGTTCTTCTCTAATGAGTGTTTACTCTTTGCATGCCTGGCGAAATGTATGTTTGCATCTTTGTATGCAGAGAAGAGATGAAAGGGTTAATACAGATGCACAGGCTGGGATGACAATGCCAGAGGCTCGGTGCATGTCGGAGTGGTGGGAAAAAAACAAGGAGCCCTGAGACTTCTTTCTCACCTCCTGTCGTACATATTTCTATCTGCTGCCCCCCCCCCCCCCCCGACCCCACACACATTTTAAACATCATATCCTCCCCCCCACCCAAAACCATGTGACCTCCGAAGACCCTCGCAGTCATCCATCCCCCTCGAATGCCGGTTAATTAACGGCCGCACAGCTTCGGCATTCCCGCTAAATAGCTCGACACTGTAATCAAACCCCGCGATCTGACAGGACGCGATACAAGCTGCTAAGCAAAGGAAAACACTTGCTCACTCACAACTGAAAAATAATTACGTTCACCCGGGCCGATCCAGTGTGTGAACGTGCACGCGGTGTGTGTGATAAAAAGGAGGGCCGCGTAAGAGACACACTATTAGGGTCAACTCGTTCACAATTTGGTAGATATATATATCTATATATAGATATAAATATCTATATATATATGTGTTATATATATAGATATATATATAACATATATATGTTATAATAATAATATATATATTATATATAATAATAATAATAATAATATATTTATATGTTATAATAATAATAATAAATATATTATATATAATAATAATAATAATATAATATATATATTATATATATGTATATAATATATATATATATAATATATATACAGTATATATCTCATATATATATCAGAGAGAGAGAGAGAGAGTCAAACTGACCAAGAGGCAAAGACACCATGTGACCTTTCCCTCTGACCCCTCCCCAGACATCAAAGTGTTCCTATTGACAATCAACACCCTGAAAAGGTTACAAGAGGCATTCACAATCATTCCTTCACAAGCTTCAAAGCTCAACGCCTCTCCTTTTTCTTTTTCACCCCAATTTTACATTACTCACCAGGAAGAATGAAAAAGGTAAAGGAGTGGCGAAAAATATAATATGGCAATTTGGCTAAGTAATTACAGCATTTTACTCTCAACTACCGACCATCTACCCGCAGCTCTGTTGGCTAGGAAAGCTAATAATTCAATTTCTCTGTGACAGTAATTGTCAGTCGATGTACCTAAAGGTCATATCAGTCACCCAAGAGAAAGGGAAGGGAGAGCCCGATGACACAATCACACGAGAGCAATTTAACATCGGAGCTAATGGGAGGAGTGCAGCGGTGATAGACAGAGAGAAAGGTAGAGAGGTGGAGAGCAGAGCAGCTTGATCTCATGACGGAGCGCTCACGTGATGTCTTGATGGTCAGAAGACCAAAAAAACATCCACGTCTGAAAAATGTTATCGCTTCGGGGCCCTTCAGTGAAACTTTTCTTTTTGATTGTGTTATTTAATATCTTTGGAGATACAAAAATGCATTCGGTGACATCATTTGCCATGTCTAAACAAGTAATAGGATGTATAGTGTGGCGAAATTGACCTTGAATATGAACACCCCTTCTTAAAAGGTTTTCTTAGACATATTCAAACCTTGCGTGTCAGACAATTAACGCGTCAACGGGCTAAAATGAAGTATTTTACTGGTCACATTATAGAGTAATGCCTTAACTTTCGTCCCTTGAAACCCATTTTTCAGCGTTTTTCCCCTCCCTTGCAGAGATATGTCCTGTATAGATGAAGACAAATCAATAATAGATACAATAAAAAGTCGATGCTTCAGAAGGCACGAAGTCAGGACTGTGGGAGAGGTAACGAGAGGGCAGCCCGGCCTTTGAAGTAATTGACTAATACAGTAGCGGGTATTAAAGTCATTGAGTGCCAAAAGGGAGCAGGCAGCCGCTTGACCCTGAGCCACTTTGGACTAATCTAGCATTCAATCCAGCGTGTAATGACTGCTAGAGCTGTCAATCCTCTGGGCTCTCTTTCTGTCTCACACACTCGCATGAGCACTCCCACTCTTTAGCGCACACGCACACCAAAGTGCACACACCCTCACATGCATATATAGAAGCAAACCTCTCATTCTCTCTTTGCCCTGAACAATGTAGGATGAGCCCGCTGGACAGCTTGGTTTCAGTGGATAAAGCCAGGGATCAGAAGCTATCCAGGCCATCGAGAGACGTCATACCACGGGGACATAGTGGGGCTTTTTTAGAGGGCCGGAGGAGGCTCTTCTTCTGCTTCTGTGACAGAGTGTTTAATGCAAATGTCTACGGGAAGCACGAGAGGGAAGTTTCTTTGAGGAAGGGGGACTTGTTATAAAGTGGCTGTGGATATGCAGTCAGCAATTTGCCTAACCTCTCCACCCGGCCACGTGAAAGTGATCAATAGGTTTAATCCACACTGTGAAATGTCCACGAGGACCGGAGGAGCAGACACGGTGGGTGAAAGTAAGGATGGGAAAGGAGAGGGCTTCAAAATTAAAGTCATTCATTACTTCTCTTACCTCATTTTCTTTACTTATTGTGTTACATTGATTGCCGTATCCTCACACCTTCTTTGTCTGATGAAGGAAGTGTATTTTTCTCGTGTTCAGATCAACAATTATCATATTTCAGTTTATTATTATGAATTTTGGCTTAAAATTTTTGACAAAGTATAAAATAAATAACATATATTCTCTTATTTTGGAAATTAAATGAATAAACTACTCTTACTTAAGTGTAATTTGGAATTCACTTTTTTTCTATACTATGCTACTTACACTGCAATTTCAGTGATTAATATTGTACTTTCTACTACCGTAATCGGGCAGTATATGTACGAGCTACTTTTCAAAAGAAGATCAATTGGTTGAAATTAGTAACACTTTGACCTTCCACAGCACTGAAATACTGCTCACACATTAACGCATCAATGTCAACTATATAGGATAATATATCACGCATTATAACACTGAAAGGTTCATGATGCATCACATGTACTTTCAATAATGTCAGGTTGGCTGTTGTAGTCAGAGAGAGGAGCCAAATGCCAACAACGCTCCACAGAAAATGAAATCTTTTGCTCAAAACGGGTCAACCACACACAAACTATAATACAAACGCACACTGAGGAATGAGACACTCAGGGTTTGTATACACAGGGAAGGTGCAGGTGGTTGGACACCGGGGAACGAGACACAGGTGGACACAATGAGGGCGGGGCCAGCAATCACACAGGTGGAAACAATCAGGAACAGGGCAGACAATCGCAGGGAAACAGGGACTTCAAAATAAGACACAAAACAAGTCACAAAAACTCCAGATCATGACAAATAGTACTACAAGTCAATTTGACACGACACATGTTCTTCTACGACTGTTTTTTACGTTCAAATTGATACCAAAAATCAATACAGTCCTGGATTGTGCCAGTCAGCAAAAATGGTGGGAAACTTAATGCCCTTTTTACAAACTGCAAACTTGTGTCTGGTTCCACAGATGTGGTTATTTCAATGCACTATACTCACTAAAGCTATTTTTATGATGCATTGTGTTGCTGATTTTAGCCACATGACATAACAATACAAACAAGTCCTCCAGCATGTGGTCTGGTGCACATCAGTGAAGCGGCATGCGATGAGACGTTTAATGAACACCGCTGCTCCACTATGGGCCCCCGTAAGGAGGCCGTCATCCATCCACTGATTCTCTGCAGTGTCTGCATCCCGATCACCACACAAAACGACGCCTGTCACACTGCCTGAGCAGCGGCTTTAAAAAAAAACGAGGGAGAGCGAAAAGAAAGCCAGAGAAACAGAGGCACTTCACAACACTGTCATTGCCATTCATAATACGCATTGGCGTATAAAGAGGGCCATTAGGGGCCCCAACCTGGGAGCCATTAAATCATTTTAAATCGTTGTAACATCCCATTAGTGTCAGTGGTGGGACCACATAATAGTCTGTATGAGAGGGATAACCACAAGACGCTCCATTTGGACTGAGTCACACGGGTAATCTGCTCTCCTGTCCTCGTCCCCAGATCCTCACCTCCATCCCGAGGAAGTTAAGGGTCACTAGTGGCTGGAAGTGCCAGTCCAGACTTAGGGGACCTTAGTGGGGGCTTGTCCCCTGTTGCCTGCCGCTGCTGCTGCTTTGAATCACGAGGACGAGGAGGCTGCTGAATAAGGACCACTTGCGCAACCACCCCGATGAATTAGGCATGATGCAGGTAGCCTGCGAGAGGCCCATTATGGCACCTTGAGCGGTGTCAATAGGAAACAGGACAATTACAGTTTGAGTTGTTTTGTCTGTGGGAAGGAAGTGGCGGTCTCCATCGTGGAATATGCCTCCTACGAACTATTCATACACTCTGTCATATTCATTGAATGTATTTTAACTCTAAATCTGTCCTTCTGGTCACATGACATCTGTTGCACCTGTCCATCCTGGCGAGGGATCCTCCTCTGTTGCTCTCCTGAAGGTTTCTTCCCTTTTTTTCCCCCTTAAGGGTTATTTGGGAGTTTTTCCTGGTCCGATGTGAGGTTTTGGGGCAGGGATGTCTATGTGTACAGATTGTAAAGCACTCCGAGACAAATTTGTAATTTGTGAAATTGGGCTATACAAATAAACTGAATTGAATTGAATTGTGTGCCTGTTCTTCTCTCTGTGTGAACTATTATTTCAAAAAAATGCACAAACGTAAATGTTCAGGAAATCGAGTCCAACAAATAGCTGGCAAAACGGTTCACAACGAGCTTCAGAGACATCTCAAATATAATATATATTGAGCCAAAAACTGCTAACCTGTCTTTTAGGAATGGTTTGATGATTCAGGATTTAAGCTTATTCGCTTTCTTGCCGAGAGTTACATTAAAATATGTTATGACTGCATGCTAAATATTAAGCAAGGACCAGGTTAGCTTAGCATCACAATTAGTCCAGCACTTAGCCCCCTCATAGAACAACAACATGTCGCCGGTGAGCACATTTTTATACTTTTGGACAGTCAGACTGGCTTCTTCGCTCTGATGCAGTTGTTATGCTAAGCTAAGCCAATCTGCTGCAACATTTGATCACTCTCTTTTTTTAAACTATTTGAAGAAAGGGATGAGGCATATTCCATAAGGCAATATAATGATGATCGGGCCCAAACACAGCAGTGCTTCTCCTCTAATATCGCACTAATATGAGTTGTGTGTATATCACCAGAAGGAAGGGTATTCATTCGAATATAATCAAACTGGCAACGTTTCATTGCTGTTCAACACAATTGCTGTCCATATAAATCACACAGGTGACAAGGACCAACAATACAAGCCAAACCTGAAAATATGTCAAGCTATTGTAAGTTTTTAGAACAACTGTAAAATATGCATCTCATCACCTCTTTCTCTATTTTCCTCAGCTGGATGATAAATAGCTCGTTCGGCAGACCCTTGGTGTGCCCTCAGAGTTCTTAAAGGAACAAAGCCATGATGAATGGATCAATGCCAGCGGTCCAGGAAAACAGCTCTTCCGGCCGATAAAAAAGATTTGCCAATGACAATTGGGGGACAGCGGTGACCTGGAGAGTGAGTCTTTGGGGTACGGCCAATCCAGAGGGGCCCCGGTGATGGAGCTAGGATCACCATTAGGGGGAAGATTAAGTGGCCCCGGCTTCCTCTCTCACTTAATTATACATGCAAGCCCCCTCTGTACCGCCCGCTGCAGCACCTCAGAAAAAAGGCAGAGTGCTCCTTTGTCTCAGCCACTGGCCGGCGCTTTGATTGCTTATTGGCCGTCTCTCCTGACAACCGCCGGGCACAGAAACAACTCCCATTGGCCAAGGTGTCAAAAAAGCAGAGAAGGAAGGATAAAAAAGGAGCGAGAGGGGGCGTATAAAGGAGAGAAAGAGAGAGTTGGATAAGAGACAGACAGGCAAGGGAAGATGTGCGTATTTAGTTTTCATTACACTGGGAGCTTGAAGAGGATGGGGGAGGAAAAAAAATGTCCTTGTCAGAATGGGAGTCTCTGGAGGTGCTCGGAGGCGTGCTGGTGCCATCCACTGACACTCAGCTGACAAATATGGAACCCCTCAAAATAGAGCAGTTCATGCTTGAAAACAATGGCTTATGAATAAACAACAGGACCAAAGATTCCTGCTAATAAACAATATGATACCACTGGAGAGGCAGGGAATGAGGAACGCCTGTTATATGCTCACGCCATGCAGCAGTATGACATGATGATATGACCACTGACCTCACAGTCCAGCTGGACTAGACTCAGGCTCAACTTCAATTCTTCCTGGCAACAAAAAATAAATAAAAAAGAATAGCGGCAATTTTAAGGCCTAATTTCTTTGACAGATTGTTGCGCACACTTTAAAGACGCCGAGGCAAGGCCAGGCTACAACGTGAATGTTAAAACGACTAAGTGAATCTCAATGATGATGACTTCCATACATTGCTTTCTGTGGTTCAATTCCCGATCCATACCACATGCATCCGAGCCAAAGTGTTTCAACATGTTGACAAGAAAGACGGAGAAAAAACGGACACAGAAAATATATTTTTATGGAAGAGGACAGTCAAAAAAATAGAACAGTGAGCCCACTCTTAAGATCGGGTTGCGCAAAGGACAGTGTCAATAATTAATCACGCAGGCAACTCAGCTTCAGTGTACTCATCATGTTTTGAGAACATAACAGGCGATGCTGTTCATACATAATGCGGCTGCAGAGATGCTTCCCACCCTCGAGTTTTCACGGAAACATTTAAATCAAAGTTTATGTCCTGAGGCAACCTCGAATCAAACACAGGCCGACGCCCCCAAATCGGGGAACATTTCAAATGGATTATTTGGTGTTAGTGGGTTAATAGCTAATCAATACATGTTTTAGTGAAGTCCCAATGGTCTCATCCACCTCATCATATACAGTACAAGACGGCTGAAGAAATGGAGATTTTAAAAGACAGACTCCTCAGGAAAGGTGTACAATAATCTATATATTGGGTAAAGCTTTTTATTAGGTACATATGCATTTACCCATTTTTGCCAGCAAATTCAATTTAAAAAAGTATTTTGGTTCAAGTGTGCTTCGGATATAAATATTTATTTTAAAACTGATCAAACCAATGAGTTTTTCTTATCATATTATATTTTGACTGAGTAAAATCTTGACTTTTTGTGTGATCTAAATATTTGAAAGTTGTTAAATACTTGCAGAGAGTATGTCTGTGACAGGTCTCAGGACACAAGTGAACATTATATCAAATGAACACATCACCTATAACCACATAATACGTTTTGATGTGGAGAACCAACCCTTCACTTGTCCTTCTATGCCACGTATCATCAAATGGACTTGGAATCAATGCTGACGTGTTATCTCAACCAAATTAGCAAACATTGCTTTTAGCAGAACAAATCAATAATCAAAGCAACTGTTTACTATTCAAGCAGCAGAATTATGGGAATGTTTGGTTGAGACTAAGAGGAAAGTTTGCAGAGAAAGTTATGAGCCCGCCTTCACTTATAAGGTTATTTTGGCATTTGCATGGAAGTGGAGTAGCTCTCTAAATATTGAGAGGTGTGACTAAGGCATGTCATTTGCAGAACATAAAATTAAATGCAATTCTGCATTAACATTTATGCCCAAAAGCTATCTATTATTAAATATAATTTGAGAATGATGAGCTGAAAGTGACATTAATGGCAGTAACAAGATTGATATACTTGGACTGAAACTTCAGACACTAGCGGGCATGGGCACATTACGTACACGTGCACGTGCACGGGCACAAGTCCGTGCCCGTGCATGAGCACAGGTACGAGCATCCTCTCCCATACACACAGCAATGCAAGAGTTTGATCCTTACCTGCATCGTCAGTGCTACAATGTAAAGCGGGACATTTCTGCATTACGATTTCAAATTAAAAGGGAAGGACAAAGACTGACATTTAAATAATTACTTTAAAATGATTTAGGAAATGTGATATATGAGCATAATTGTTTACATAATTCATAAGATGATTATCACATTATGGTGCATAAATTACACCGCTTTCATGATAATTCAAAGCCAGCGCTGTTGTCTGCGGTTTATTTAATATGCATTATAATCATAAATCAAAGTAAGCAACGCTAATTTTGACACGCGGTAAAACTAATCACCGTCTGGATTCTATCATCAAATACAAATACATGTTCCCATCTTAACCAGAGACGCAGAGGCACAAGTGAAATCAATAGGAGAAAATCAATTAGAATGTGTTTGCATGTATAGATTGACACCTTGAATCATCAGTCCTATTGATCCTCTCACTGTGATCTTCATGAAACCCATTTGTTCCATCTAAAGTTTGCTCATCCAGCCGATACGTTGTTCTTTCTCCTCCCCCTCTGGTTTGCATACACAACGGCAGAAGGGTCGTAAAAAGAAAACATCATTGGACTTCATGAAACCTATATTCATGTCCTTCTAAAATGCATTTTCCGAAGAGGAAAAATGAAACGATGAATGAAAAGAAAAGGACATTTTCGGGAGAAGAATTGACAAATTGTTGACAAATTGGTACCAACGTCTGCGAAGTGAAGCGTGTAGCAGTTAGACAAAGTGAGCGATGATCCAGTTCTAAGCTGCGAACCATCCCACCCTAAAACAAAAAGCCCTGATGAACATCCTCGTGACTGAACTGATTTCAGTTAATTATAAATTATGCAGTCATTGTGGGCCCACAAAAGAAGACATCCCCACTCTGCAGTCAGATGTAATTACCAAAGTCAGGCGCACTTCACTGTGTGTGATCCATCCGACAGCTAACGCTGACTGATGACCTTGCCCGGTAAAGACTCCCTCGGTTGGGTCGATGAACACCCCCCCCCCCCGCCCCGCCCCCTCCTTCCTTCTAAACTTCCTCCCTCCAAAGGTCTTAAGTGTCTCTACACCGGCTCAGACACCCCATGTGACCCCCCAGTGTTCAGGCACAAAGCTATTGACAATTTGGATCATCGCGCCGTCATGGCTGCTCTTGCTTATCATTCACAATCGAGGGTTTATCGCTCCGCGTTGCCATGTAGGGCAAAGAAATATGACTCCCCGTCAGCGGGTGGCAGGAAGGGTTGGGCTTTGGAGTCATGTAGAAGGGGGAGGTGAGGGGCTAATTTGACACAGCTCGCTTGGCTTGCCATAATTGCTCCGTCACTGTCAGTCCTTGAGAGGCCTTCTCGCCGCACAATTTGGACACAATTACCAGCCGTTTACCAGTGGCCGTTATGCCCGTCGCCCCCCCCCCGCCCCATCTCATGCTAGAACCCCGCCTGTTCTCCAGTTTGGCCGGTGGCTATAGGATGTGCCATGCCTCATCAAACGCGGATGCGGCCCATTAATGAACACTGTTAGCATTTCTCTTAAACTTCCCCTGCCTCTAATAAACATGCAGTGTTCCATGAAGGAGCATTGCCATCCTCGTGACATGATATTTATTGTCGGTGCCCGGTGGGAGGGAGCGAGGATGGGAGGACAGAGGTGAGGGGAGGGGTGGTTGGAAGGGAAGAGAGATATATCAGCGATGAGTAGGGCAATGAGGGAGGGGAGGTGAACAAAGACAGATGAAGAGGAAGGGAAACAGACTGGAACGTCTCTTTCTGCCGCCGCCCCGTTGGTGGCCATGCCGTCGAATCTACATATGAACTCACCTCAGGGCTGGAGCGTAATTTTGCAACCTGAATTTCCACAATGGCCACATCACACGCAGGCCTGCAGTGCGCTTGATGAAATGCTTTCGTGCAATGTTTGGAGATTGATCCTGAAAAAGATCATTTTTTTAATCAAGATTAGAGATCAAAGGCGAAAGCAAACATTTGAAGTTCACTGTAAAACGGAGAGACACATTGGTTACATTGAAACAGTTGTAAGAAAGTGGCTCGAAATAGATTAAAACATTTTTCTTTTTCTTGGAACACTCACACAGAGACACACACACAGACACACACACACGTGCTCTCACAACAACAGTCCCACTCAGCAGGAACATGATCTCATTCCTCTGCACCTTGACACCTGTTTTGTCGCCACTGCCGAGCAGGAGGAGGAAAAGAGAATGCGGAAAGAAAGAAAAAAGAGTGAGCGGCAGAGAGAAGGACGGATAAACAGCGGGCTTGGACACCTGTGGTGACCTAATGACATCTGTGTCCTCTAAGGAGCCTCTCACGGCCCCCTCGGGCCCCAGTGTGTCACAGCGAGAGCTGTCGTTGCTGACACACACAGGATGAAGCCTCACAGTGCCTCAAGAATATATGAAATATAATAAAAGAGACAAAGTGTTTTGGTGCACATAAAGCAAAGCACAAAAAAAAGAAAGAAGAAAAAGCGATGATCAAGTATCAGACAATTGTGTTGTGTCTCCGGAGACAGTGGCCTCCACAATATACCACACTCCCTCGCTCCTCACCTCCGAGACCTGTAGAAATTAATGAAGCCCCAGTGCAACTGCAGTCAAAGGCACAAAATGGCCGCTCATTAATTGCCTGCTGTCAGAGGGGCCATTATGACACAGCTATATATTAGAAATCTGGGCTGCATTGTTCCCGGAGCCACTGGTGCTAAACAAATGATTGAGAAAAATAAGAGAATTTGCAGGGTCAATTTGAGAGAAAATGCAGGAACATATTTAATAAATGAAAATGTCACTGTCTTTGTAGAGCAGTTCTAGCTTCTATTTGCATCGCTTTTTAAAATCCGCATGAGAGCAGCACAATGGTTTTTCTGCGCGGCACAAAAGAACAAATAACAAAGGGATGCTCAGTCAGACGGACTCCCAACACACACGGCACAAACAACCCAGGAGAAACAAAGTGGAAGCCGTTTCATGTGCGTGGAGATAGAGGCGCGCATCCTACGAGGTGTTTGGTCGCTCACCGAATAAACTCATTAATTTGCTTAATTATGAAACTCCCTATCAATTCCCCCTCCGTGGGAAATGTTCAGTGGGTGCGACAACAAAACACATTTAGAGAGGCTACGTTCTTACTTTATCACATAATAAACAAACAGAAAATACACCAGGGCCTGATTAAAGGCCTTTACACTACAGGAGAGAGAGAGAGAGAGAGAGAGAGAGAGAGAGAGAGAGAGAGAGAGAGAGAGAGAGAGAGAGAGAGAGAGAGAGAGAGAGAGAGAGAGAGAGAGAGAGAGGAGACGCTGTTTGTTTCTCTCCTCGCAGATGAAATTGTTTCAGCTAGTTTTTTTTGACAGCTACAGACGAGCTGGCTATTATTGTGGGGTGGTGGTTGGGGGGGGGGGGGGGTTGTAATAATTAAAGCACACCACTAACCTGAATAAATTAATCCTTTTTGTGCATGTGTGTGTGTGTGTGTGTCGGTGTGGGCAACCGCACGTTCAAACAGGCTTTGTTCGTCCTGATTAATTTTTTCCTTTTTTCTCGTCCTGTTTGTATGCTCGTGCGTGCGTGCACGTTGTGTCCGTGCGAGCGCGTGTGTCTGTGAACATTCGAGCGTTTGCTAAAAAGTGATGCACGCTGTACTGCGATGGGGGGAGCTGTTTGCTTCGTTCTCGTCGCTCACAATTCTTATCTCGTGAATACAAATGAAAAGTTTGAAGCTTAAGCTTTTGCTTCTCTTTTGTTTTTTACCCACAGAACTGTGACTTAGAGATAATATATGCATCTCAGCATTTTAACGCACGCACAATAAGCATTTATTCCAAACGCACATCTGTAGCTCAAATGTTCAACTGGATCATTTCCCCTATAAAGCCATTTACTCTCCAGTCCATCCGGAACGAGCACACCCCTTTAACCCACAGTGGTGGAGTAGCGGTGCATTTAGCCTCGACGACGACGATGACAGCTCAATAGTGATAAAAGCATATCAATAACACACATTCATACACACGCATGTGCTGTATACGCATGCATGGACACACCCACACGCACTGCAGTGGTAGTTAGATGAATGTGTGATACATTCACCTGCACACAGACACACACACACACACATAAAGAAGGGTGGGGGGCTCTCGTCAGACAGGGTAAATCCCATTATTTGGCCCTCATCCCAGAGAGTGAATTGAGAGTCAAGTAGGATGCATGTGGTAACCACAATGAAATTACAGCTGCTGTGAGGCCGAGCACTGCTAATGCACCCCCATTGTGTCCTGGAGTGCATCTAAATACGCAGGGGTAAAAGGCAGCCAGTGCTAGGGCTGCCAGGGTTACATACATGGTGTGTGCGTGTGTTTCTAGAGGTAAATGGAGGCCTGTATATGATAGAGGGCTGTATTTAGGCTTGATGATGGGTAACCTGCGGGGACCACCTGATGCGGCTTTGTTGTATGTGGGTTTATGAGTGTAAGTGCAGGTGTTTGTGTGTGTGTGTGTGTTTGTGTGTGTGTGTGTGTAGGCCCAGGATATTTTCTCCGTCCCACTTTAAAAAAGGAATGATTAACTGTGACCATCTACCTGTAACTCAGATCCTGGAAAGGCTCCAGCGTGACAGTGAAACCAGACGAATGGAGCGAAAGCCCTTTGTGATATTTTACCTGTAATAAACCTGCGTTCCTTCGACAGAAGTACAGAAGTGGGCTTTCGATCACGGGCCTTTCGACAGAGGCAAATTCCTCCGGATTAAAAACAGCCATCGTCTCCCGCAAGCACAGTAACGAGGACATTAGCTCAGGCGGAAAAAAGAGGAGGAAGAGATGGAGAAAAAAAGAAAAAAGAAAACACTAAAACTGTCAGTTGAAGATGCAAAACAGATATCCGGATCTATCCATTATGAATGAGATATATTTGAAAGGTGGCGGCTGAATATGAACAGTGAGGAGGAGGAGGAGGAGGAAACTCACTCCTCCATACCCGGTAACGCTTAACCCTCTCACAACCCCAACCCCCCCCCCCCCCCCCCCGCGACCCCTCCTTTTACCCCTCAGCGCAAGCTCCAGTTCATCAACAAAAGCCTTTGTAGAGTCAACAGTGCCGTTTTTATTCATGTTACATTTATCTTCAGAGCTGTCCATCAGGCGCGGCGGGGACGGCTGATCTAAAACAGAGCCTTCGACTCGTGACAGGAGGATAGAGCCGTAACTCTGGAATGCTAACCTCCGCTGTTATTTGGCCCGCAGAGAGAGCCAGCGGAAAAGGGAGATGGAGGCAAAAGAGAAAGACACACAGCCTAATGACGGCTACCAACACAGACGTGCCTTTGTTCCAGCGCCGTAAAACAGCGCGCACTTCAGTGGGATTGCTTTCGCTTCCTCGGGCCGAATCAAACTTGTGTTATTTAGACTTCAAACGTGGCCTCCGAAGAGAGAGACGGGGAGCGAGCTAGGCGCGTGTCTCTTGCTAATAGCTGCTAGCATGGTTCGGGTTAAGCTGCTTATTTTCCCGACATAAATAATGCATCCAGGCAGATGCGCTTGACTTTAGTTGAATATGAATCGCTCGCGTGATTGACACCGCGGCTTGTTGAGCGCCGAGTTGATTCTACAGTCTCACCTTTGGAAACAGGCCTGTCTCATTTAATATCCCCGATGTTAACATAATTATGACGACCAGCACGGATTCATGTATGTGTCTGTGTAATATCCGTGACAAAATTAGGCTACTATTTTTTGAGGGGGGGGCAGGCTGGAGAGATTTTAGTAGAGTATCAAAGGCAACTCGATTGTCTCCCTGTTTAACGGCTCAGCCAAATGAAATCAGAAATAAGAGGACTATCTTCAGTTTAACCCCGCCCCCTCTTAGCGCCCACAGTCATTGATTCCAATCAATCAACGCTAATTAAGCGGGCACCTATACACATATATGTCACGTGCTAATCGGGTAATGATATGGGCCTTTAGTTGGCGCTTTAATCGTACGCTACTTGCAGCTAACACATAATGACACTCTCTACCCAGCCATGGGAATATTTATAAGAGACTGCTGAGAGCATGTGGACAGACCCACACACACACACACACACACACACACACACACACACACACACACACACACACACACACACACACAAAGTTACACGCACAGATTGGTACTTCACACTGGCTCAGTGTATTAAACCTTATTTACAAGCTAACAGCTCTAACCATTACAGATACGGTGGCGGAGAAACCACATTAGGTTCAATGGGCCAAAAGCATGTAATCCAAAACAATAAAATGTAAATTTGAGTCAGTCTCAGGCACAAAGAAAATCACCCACAGCTCATCTGCAAACAGATGAACATCTCTGTGATACAAGAGCCCCCCCCCCCCCCCATTCTGTCTCTTTTAAGACCGTGGCGAATCAAGGAGGGAATGTTTCTCATTTCTTTTTTTAATCCCCCCTCAGTGTTAAGGTGCTGTGGATAAATACATCGCCGGCTCCTTCCCCTCGCATAACCCACGGCCCTCCCCATCCTGAGCACACAGGCGAGAGGACGAGTTGCTGTAAAGTTAGCACTGAAGACACCGTGCATAAATAAATATCCATAACTGGCCAACACTCTTCATGTTATCAGTGTATTTCACATGCCCATAAGTTACTTTCATATACATTCGCTAATTTTTCCTATGCATGTGGCAGAAAAAAACTCAATGACAATCCAGAGTTTTGTCCTGGAGGCCTCGACACCATTGGGCGAAAATACACGCACACATTTTCCATTCTAGCTTATGTACGTTATCGCAAACGGACGTTTTGTTTTTTGTTTTTTACGGCCGCTTTCGCCGCATTTTTATTTTTACGAGGCGGTGCCGACAGTCAAAAGCCACGAGCTGCGTTCAAACGCGTGACGTCTCGCGGACGCGGGACGCTCGCTCTCCTGCTGAGCCAGCAGGATGCCTCGGGCTGCTGTACTTTTTTCCATGACAATCCTGTGGAGAGGTTCAGGTAAGAAGGCAGCCTGAATCTGTTCCAGCAGGAAGCACTTCACTGACTTTGCTGAGTTGTTATGACTGACTGGGGCCGGGTATGGAAGACAATTTGGAGTACAAGAGTTCAGATTTACTCCAATTGCAAATGAAACGTTCGATTCGAATATTCACTGTGATGACATGCCGTGTTCAAAACAGTCGAGAAAGCTCGACTTTCTTATCACAACTAAAAGATGCATTACCATTTGTTCTTTCAGGACTACAGCCAGCATTGTTTCATCCAAGGGAACCTTTTCCTTCCATACCGGACACACTTTGAATGCAGCAGCAGGTTTTCATTAATAATAAAAAAAGGTTGTCTTTTATTTGTTTTATGCTGTTATTTGTGGAGGCTTTTAACAATACTATAAAGTTAAAACGTAGAAGTTCAGGAGTCCAGATGATATTCTTTCACTGCGTATTCTGAATGATAGTCAAGGTGAAGGAGGAGCAAATGCAAATCGTCTATTTCATATATCATAATCAACACAGACATGCAGAAAAAGTTTCCTGAGTTCACAAACACTGAAACTAATCACAGGCTTTGTCCTTGCAAGCCCTTACACATGTCTTTGTTGTTGCCGGCAACCAGCACCACTCTGTTGGGTGATATGCAGAAAGAAGCGAAGGTAAACTCCGTGGTATTTGTAAGGGAGTTCTCTCTCCTGCTCCCGAGTGATCATTATTTGATCTTGTTTGGTTCATTATTCATCTTGAGGGAGCTGCTTGTGACTTGTGGATAAATGCCATATGAAAGGTATTGTGTGCCCAGGATGCATCCTTACTTTTATCCTGGCTCCCAAAACAGATCAATTAGTAAAACTAAACAGTAAATTATTAATCACATTGCTTTGTGTCCCTGTTCCATCACTGGAAGAAAACAGTTCATTAGAGAGACAGAGAGAGGCAGAGGGCGGGGTGGGGGAGGGGGGGATGCGGAGTGATTGAGAGGGGCTTTAAACCGAGCTGATGCTGTGTGAACATTTGGAAAAAAAAGGAGGGAGAATTATCAAGCATGTCCATCATTCCAGGTAACTTCCAAACCACCCCTAGCATACCCATCCCCCCCTCCACCCCTCTCCCCCCAGTCCCTCCCCGAAAATGACGTGCGCTCATAAAATGGGGTCAAGCAGTGAAGGAGTTCAATGTCACAGACATCATATACCTTGCCCGTCGGGCTGCGTGTGATTAAAATAACACACAGGGATGTTTCATGTCATGGGGAGCAATCAGACCATATTTGAAAAAAATATTCAGATCAGATGAATTTTAATGAGGTGTACACTCGAGGGGGTTACCGCCGCCAGACCCGTCCCCTTATTTGCCAGAAGACAGCAAGGTACATAAACTTTTTTCGCTATTTCTCTCTCTCTCTCTCTCTCTCTACCCTTAGATTTAAAAAAAAGAGAGACCGATCCAAATGCAAGGGTCTATTCAGTGTTCAGATTGCTCTGCTGTTCTGAGTTGGGCAATTTGAATAAATTATTCCAAATAAGAAAAAGAAGAAAAAAATCGCTCAGCGGGGTTCATTTTGTTAGAAATTATATTTTCGCAGGAAAGGTTAATTTTGAAGGGATCTTGAATGACTGAGATCTGGGGGGTTGCAGAGGGACTGAAGGTAAAGGAGAGAGAGGAGAGGGAGAAAGAAAGAGAAATAGAAGGGGGGGGGGGGGAGACTGTACTGCACAAAGAGCATTGGGCGTCAAGGAGGAGAAGGGGGCGAGAGAGGGAAGGAGGGAGGGAGCAAGGGAGGGAGGCAGTTATTAAAAGCGATTGCATTGCCTCCCGGATGTCTCAGGAGAGCAGAATCAGTGGAGATGTTAAACCTTGCTTGACACCCCAGTTGGATAATTGTGGGTGTGGGAGCTAATCAGCGGAAGATGTCTCCTCAATTTAAATCTTGTCAGTTAGTGAAGATTAGGCCCTCCTGTCCCGGCCACCATTAGCTTTGTTGCATGTCAATGCGCCGGTGAGGGTGTCCGCCTGGTCCGGCTGCAAGGGTAAAAAGGGGCGCGTAATGGAAACCCAAGATTTATTCCAGCTTAAACCAGTATGGCATTTTCAAGAAAAACCCATATGAGGGAAAAGGGAATTTATGCAGCCTTTTTGAAAATGCATTTGTTACTACTGACCTAACAGGGAGACCCTGTGGAATAAAAAAATATAGTGTGGGGATGTGCTCCAGATTTTTCTGCAAGAAAAACATCAGCAGGGTAGTTAAATATGATGTCGTACACAAACTAGGGGCCAGGGATGCAAATGAGTGTGTATTTGCTGATAATATATACAAATTAAGGGGAACTTTAATTTTGGCAATGCACAAAACAACCAAAGTCATTAAACATCAAATCACACTGTCCCATAAGCTCCGTTAAAATGCTAAGTTATGGGATGGATTCATAGGATCCTGATGTTAAGGCTGTTAAATGACTAATAACCTGTGACAGTGGGATCTCATGAACAAAAATGTGGGGAATAGTTTTAACCCAGGTTAAAAGGAATGATGGGTGGAGGTGGCTAATTCAAAAATGCAATGTAGTGGATTTTACAACTCGAGTCTGGCTGGCTGCGGGCCATGACTTTGCATTCCCCCCCTATGGTAAATATTTGTAACAGATTTTTCCAGCAGGACAATGGCTCCTTTCACGAAAGCAGGTCCCGTAACCTCGGAGTGAACGCGAGGTCAGGGCAAATAAACAAGGCGGCCGTGCCAAGCTGAGCGGCTCCACTGATTCCTGGGCCGGGCCTGCTGCATACCGGGCCCTCTGCTCTCTCCTCCTCGCCACCGGAGTCTGAGTGCTGACAGATGTTTCGGGCTAAAAGGGAACTTTGAAGGGGGGAAAAAAACGAGGGCAGCTTTTCTCTCTCTCTCTCTCTCGCTCGCCTTTTCCTCCACATTTCCACATCTTTTTCTTCTCCTTTTTTCCTCGATCCGAGCGCGTGTCCGGATTCCCGACGCAGCCTCGGACACCTTTTCTGACACCGACAACACAAATCATGCAAAAGGAAAATCAGGAAATCACCCTGAACTTACTGCCTCTGAATGGAACCAGTATGATCCACCGCCAGCATGTGTGTAACCTGTGAACCGGGTTATAATTAGCAGCTGCACAGCCCTGCAGTATGACAAGAGTGTGTGTTAAAATGTGTCGGAGCAAGAGAGAGAAAGCGACACTATGCCATAATATGTCTAGAGATATATTTGTGTGGGGCTATAAATGCACACAAGCTAGAATTCCTGATGTTTCAATAGCACCGGCTCCCAAACCCCCAGACCACTTCTGTTCCGTCGAAGCGGTTAATGCTACTCTCAAAGAGAGAGAGAGAGAGAGAGAGAGAGAGAGAGAGGGAGAGAGAGAGCTACCGCGAGGTGTAACGAGTTCAAGGCCCGCTCAGGCCTGAGGCGGCAGACGGTAAACAGTTGTTGCCGGCTGTTTTCCGCGCGGGCCAGACAAAGCCTCTCTGTGTGAGAGACAACAGCTACAGCTGGGCTGAGTGGAGTGAGACATCGATCCAGAAGCTCGCTCCTTTACACCCCTCCGAGCAGGAGGAGCAGGAGCAGGAGCAGGAGCAGCGGTGCATGCCAGAGCGCGGCAAAAAAAGATCCCACTTAACCAGATGTTTAATCTGTTTAAATATATATCAATATATATTTTGATATATATATATATATATCAATATATAAATATTTATGTTAAAAAAATATGTATATATATATACATTTGTAAACAAAAATAATGTATATAATATTAGAATAATATATATATCAGCAGTCAATAACATATAGGATTTCTAATGTCCCATCATCTTTTTAAAGAGACACAACCTGAATAAAAAAATATACACTGGTCATCTTTTTCTAAACAGCGATATTTGACTAATACATATTATCTCTAAAAATCTATTTATACGTTGAACATTCTCTTGAACTCACATTGGCCATGAAGGGCCCAGTTAAAAGTATCAAAGAGGGCAGACAAGAGACTGGCGTTTAATCTAATCTACGTTCTAATAGTTGGGGAGACATTAATTATTGATAAGGCCGGCAATTGATTGGTTAATAAGATAATGTAATTGAGAAATGAAAATCATCAGAGTTGAGTGTGTGTGTCGGCTACAATCTCAACCGCACGGGGGGGTGGTGGCTTGTGAGTGTGTGTGTGTGTGTGTGTGTGTGTGTGTGTGTGTGTGGGGGGGATCTTAGGGGATTGCCCCTACATAGGCTTCCATCATTACTGCCACACTATAAAAGCAGAGTGGTGATTAAAAGGACTTGATTGATTTGACTCTCATTGGGATAAGCTGTCCTCGTTCCGTCACTGGGGCTCCGCCTGCAAGAGGAAGAAGAAAAAAAATGTGTGCATGTGTGCGAGCATATAAATGTTTTCAGTGTGCGTTAATGCATAAAATAAAAATGACATAATTAAAAAAATGCGTCTGTGGATTTGAGTGTATTTATATATCTTGTAAATTTCTATCCGAAAAAAAAAATGTGCACAAGAAAGTAAATATCTGTAAATCTTCATATTTAATTTAAAGTCAATAATATGCTTGCTTTTGCGGAAAGGCATGTGTATTTAACATATGAATGTAGATGTGTGTGTGTGTGTGTGTGTCTGGACTTGCAGCCTACAGGAGTTGGAGAGGATGTGTGTGTGCGACTGTGTATCCATGTCGTCAAGAGGTGGCCCCACTCCCCCAGTTTTCACTCGCCTTTTGTCTGCACTCTGTACTGTACTCTGCTGCTCACACACACACACACACACACACACACACACACACACACACACACACACACACACACACACACACACACACACACACACACACACACACACACACACACACACACACACGTGCAGTCAGCTCCAACCCGCCCTGAGAGACGGAGGCAGACCCTGCCGCCTGACACAAAAGCTATTGATTTTACTATCTGCTGCAATAAATGATCTTCCTCAGCCAATTTCTGAATTTAGAAATGAGTTCAATACTAATAATGATAGTGGAAGGATTCTTTAAACTGTTGGAGTTGAGAAGGTGTGGGGGGGGGGGGGGAGAAGAAGAGAGCGAGAGAAGAAAAGGGAGGAATGAAAGATTTGTGTGTGTTTGGCTTTTGGAGAAAAAAATGAGTGGATATGATTTCTCGCCATGGGTGAGATTAAATAAAGATGACACCAATGGTTTTAAGAGTCTAAATTACTACATTCTACGTTTAAATACAATGACTCTTATTTGGCTTTCCTCAATGGGTTGATAATGGAATAAGTGAGAGCTGGGATTCTTCTTTTTTTTAATATACTTTTAACAACTTCCAACTTTTATATGAACAGTTTTCCTCCACCTATTTTCACGCGCCGCTCTTCTGCTTTTTACGATGCAATTTTCAATATACAGCATTCTCGCGAGCTTGCCCCTAAATCCATTCGTGTATTTCATGCGCCATAAAGACGCAACTAGTCCAGTTTCTTTTTTTTGCATCACACAAATCTTCCATAAAATAAAAATGAAAAAAAACAGGCACATAAATATTTATCATTGCCTCTGTTTGGATGAGGGGGGGGGGGACTATTTATGTCGAATTACACAACAGACATGTCGAGGTGCTCAACGGCAGAACTCAGCCCACTGGAACATTTCTTTCCAATGTCATTTTTGGGTGCACATTATTTTCCTGGTTATTCAGAAAAATGCCGTAAAAACATGTGAAACGTGGTAAACCTGTCATGTGATCATGCTATACAAAGTGTGTGTGTGTGTTTGTGTCTAGGTCTGTGTGTGCTCTAGAAATACAGACAAAGTTGTGTGTACATATGCAAAAACTGCAGTTTATAAATGTGACCTTAATAGCATTTATGTGTATGACTGTTAACATATGTGAGCATCAGATGTTTCACTCCTCTCTTCATTCTCCTGGTCTTCTAAAAAAAAAAATATTTGGGCAGGCAGCGGCTTGGCGACGTGTGTTAATCAGAAGCCCCGTGCCCCGTGGAGGTGTTAATTCAACCCGCCTGTAACCGGGAGGTGTAGATTAATAGATAAGGGAGGTCTACGTCAGGGTCAGCGCAGTACGGCCCTGACCGTGTTCGCCCCTCTTGTCAGACACCTGCCTGGATTAAGCCGCCGGCTTCTCTCTCCGTTGTGCACGGGTGAAAGGTCGACCATTTACCCCGTTCATTGGTCTCTCGTTCACTTTTTGGAGGTGGGGTGGATCTGCATAAAGGCTCTGGCATCTGTATGCTTCGCAGGGTTGGTCTGCGCGGGGGGTCCCGCACCGCGGAGGCGGAGGAGCGGACAGGCGATGCCGGAATCTGCCGCAGAGGATTACTGTAAATATACTTTGAGACTCGGGAAAGAGATGAAGAGCGGGCGGGCTATACGCGACTGGAAGATGCGTTTCTTTTTTCCTTTCTTCCTTTTTGTCGTTCTTTCTTCTTCTTCTCTCACTTAATTTATTTCTTGTTTAAAATCTGATTCCAGCTGCGTACGGCAGCACAAACCGTCACACGGGAGAGAGTGTTTTCTTCTTGCCGGGGATTTTTTATCGGAGTGAGGACAAGGAGATCCTCTGCAGACAGAAAAGAAATAGAAAGGGGTGGGGGGGGGGGGGGGAGAAAAAGGGATAAAGGAGAAAAATGCATGAAACATGAAACTCTGCAAATTTGACTTATAACAAGCAAAATTACACCCTGCTGTCATTTAAATTATGGCTGCCCTCTATAAAGGTGTCTTTTAGGTGCATTAATTGAATTTGGCACTATTTCCCAATAATAATCTGTAAAGTTCAGCCGTCCATCCTTCATGAGATCCCCGCCGCGTACCAGAGGAGTATCTATTTCAGTGGCTTAATTTATTTTCATGATTCGCCGATAATGACGGCCATGCAGGCTGTACATCAGAATTAACCTTCATTTCACTGAGGTATATTACGATGACAGTCCCCGACGCATTTCACCTACACAAAGGGCATTCTCTCCCCCCCTCTCTCTCTCTCCCTCTCTCTCTCTCTCTCGCTCTCACATTCTCGCCCTGCCTCCTCTGTCGCTGCTGCCCGTGCTGTATAATCATCCTTGGCAGAGCACGATTGTTTGATAGCCGATTAATTTTCATAGGAAATCAAGTGGCCGGCTCTTTCTCTCTATCGCTCTTTCTTTCTTTCGCCCTCTTACGCCCCCCCCCCCCCCCCCCACACACACACACACACTCCAAACACATACACGCTGCTCTCCAACAATGGTGAACTGTGACTTTTTCCATCAATTAGGTGTTTTATTTAATCTCATCTAACTTTTTTTCCCCTCTCTCTCTAATAAATTGCATTCCCCCCCCCACACACACACACACACACACACACACACACACTTCTGATATCTCCGGCGTGGTTAATTTATTTTGGCCGATGCCGACGTAACAAAAGTCCTGCAAATTAATCAGGGGGCATCAAGCGAAAGAGGGTCCTTCGCTCGCTCTCTGTCTCTAATTTCTATGCAAACCATTAAGTGTCAGATATAGATTCCACCATTTGCCATGGTCTCAGTCAAAAGATTTCATTAGGGACCTGACGTCACATTTTGAAGGCAGCGGCGGATCATTTCTGTCCTATTTTCTCCCTCATGAGCTCTTTGTTCTTCGCCCCTCTGTAGGATCCTGCCACTAAAAAGGCCCCTATGCAAATGACAATAATGGATTCCGCTAAGCACCGCCGCAACAGCATGATAGCCTATTTAGAGAGAAACCAAAGAAACATTCAATTTGTGGCATTAACCACGGCACATGCAAAGGTTGCCAAAAAAGTGATTAAGAAATTATAGAATTGCTCCTCTCTGCTTGAAGTTCTCTTTCTCCTTTTTCTTTTTTTTTTCCTTCTTTCTTTCTCGCTCTCTCATTGACATGACATCTGTAATGAGGAGGGCTGGTAATTATAATATTCTGGAGAGGTGAACCCTGCTGGAGCTGGCAGCCGGAAGACTGATCTCTCTCTCTCCCTCTGTCTTTTCTCTATTATTTCTTTCCTCTGCCACGAGGACGTGGACGCAGAACAGAGAAACAGCTGTCTGATGACCACCCTCTCTACGGATGTCTCTCACTCTTCTTTGTGTGTGTGTGTGTGTGAGTGTGTGTGTGTGTGTGTGTGTCTCACAGATGAGCTGTTTGGAGCCCCTCTGCCAGCAAATAAATATAATCAATCCCCCATTTACATACAAATAGGCTTCTCCCCTTCATCCTAATAATCTGCCCAGCATCCTCAGAGATGGAAAGTAATATTCACTCCACACGGCAATTTCATATTTATCATTACGATGGCTTTATTGATTGTTTTTTTCTTCTTCTTTTTTTCCCCTCGGATGAAATTTATTTTCCACTCCACTTTATTAGAGAATATTGAAGGCATGTCGGGCTGACATGGCACATACGCTTCATTATTTCCTGCCAAGGGATGATTATGGTTATTGACACTGTCACGTCTTCCCCCCCTCGTCATCAGTTATCAGTGCTTACCGTACCGAGATCCAGGAAGCCGCAATACTGGGGGGGGGGGGGGGCACAGGCGCTCAGAACATTATCATGGGCGTTTAATGGTGTAAACTGCGGGGGCGCCGCGCGCGTGAGGCTGCGTGTCGCTAATGTGGCTCATTCCACTTTGTGTCATGTCGATGATAGGGGGGCGGGGGGGTGACCGGCGGGGCCTTGACTGAGTGTCAATCCCACTTTGGACAAACAGCCCTTCTGTCAGTGCGATCGCGAGCGCCAGGGGCATCCGACACATCCGTCATACACACAGAGAGCGGGAAAGCAAAGGAGAGACAGCGGTAAACTTATCACACGCTCATAACTTACCGCCGACAAATTACAACGCATCCGAGTGGAGATCCCGATAGAAATAGACACGGTTTACTATCTTAAAAGTCTCTCTATTTTGAGGGCACTTTTATTCCGCGTTGTCCCCCTCCCCCTACACACACACACACACACACACTGTTGGTGAAAACGTCTCCGCGTTTGTTTCCCCGTGATTGACAGCCACTCCGATGTTTGTTAAAGTGAGGCGAGAAATGGCACAACGGAGGATCCTCGAGGCGTCGGCATGCAAATGAGGGCACGCGCTCGCTCTCCTGGCAATCAATAATAAATTGTTGCCATCTGTGGCGTTGTGACAACGGCGTCATCTACTGTATAATAAAACAACTGCTGTTAACATGCTGTGTAATGAGCAAATTAGCCGCCGCGGCTATTCCTGGGGACCGCTATCAATAACAACATCTGTTAGCCAAGTTGATCTTGCGAACACAACTTGTCACATAATTAACTTGTCTCTCGTTAGCGTGATTACTTTCCCGAATAGGCCTCTTACACTCGGCTGGATAGTGTAATCTCTTATTTTTAGCAAGCATTAGAAGAAACAGTGGAGGTATTGCTCCAGTTACAGTCCCCCCAACCCCCCATCTCCACTCGGCCATGTTAATTAGGTCTTAATGACCATTATTGACTCATTAACAGACATTTGGGGATCGTTTCGGAGCCGCGCTGACCTCAAACAACTCAAATGCCATTATATCAGCGATGACTGTCACCTATTCAAATGAGCTTCCCCCAGGTTTAAAAACCTTTCTGAATAATTACCCAGCATGCTTTTAGATTAAAAGCACTCACTCAGCACTGCGACGCCGGCGTTTCTTCCAACATACCGTGAAGTTGAGTTTTTTTTGTTTTTTAGCTCAGAGGGCTTGGCTGAACAAAGGTCCTGCCTTATGCCTCAGAGCACTCGCACCAGGAAGTGTGTTCAGGTCGGAAGCACGAGGAGATAAACAATTAAAACGTTTTTTTGGGGGATATGCAAAACGACCCTTCAAGTCCTTTGTGGCGCTCTGAGAACGGGCTCAGCTTCAAAACTGATCGTGTAATCATGGAGATGAAAAGCGGTTTGATCGGTATCTAAGTCGCTGCGGCGGGCTGAAACAAAAGAGACGGTGGAGGCAAAGTAAAGGATCATCAGCGTGCGCTGCCAACGCGCCGCAATTAAGATGAATCGGGATCTGACAAAATGTTTGTCTGAGGTGTAAACACACAAGTCAAGCTGCTTGTCACAATCAAACGAGATCATTACAAATGGAGAAAAATGACATGGGAAATTAGACTGTGAGGGGAAATTGGACATTTGTGTTGAAGATGGAAGAGAAAGAAAAAAACAAGCCGTTCCTTCAATGTGAGATGATACAAAAAGGCTGCAGGAATGTTGCGTACTTCACGACGGAGGCCACTTCTAGGTAATCAACTCACAAAAAAGAGCACACAATGAAGACAAAAAAGGGTATTCACGCGCCCGCATGTGTGTGTGTGTGTGTGTGTGTGTGATCTGATGATATACCTGCTCATCACGAGCGACAACACCTCCTGCGATTTCCCCACCTGGCAGACATGTACGCATTGTAATGAGACAGCACGCTGCAAAACACGCGTGTTCTTTGAAGTCCTTATTTCAGCAAAATTATATATACACACTGTAAAAAACATTTTTTTTAAAGAACTTTATATCTAATTAAAATGATAACTGCATTCTCATTTTTTAAACTCTCATATCCTGAGGGCCAATTGGGATGAGTGCTCCCCCCCCCCTCTCATAGAGCTATCCTCTCTCTCTCTCTCTCTCTGTGTCTCTCTCTCCATCGCTCCCTCTCTCCATCTTCCCCTCACTCCACTGTGGCTCAGTGAACTGCTCCTACAGCAATATCCCATCATTACCATCTCCCCAGCTGAGCTTCAGCCAGCCATTATCATGCAGCATTATTAATCTTCTTGTCTTATCAACTTGCAAATCACAAAGCATTGAGCCTTATGGCGCGGTCTGGGGAGCGCCGTTCTTCATTGTGTAGGTCTACCTGGCCACCAAGTCGCTCTAGTCACCCTCTCACTGTCGCCGTGCCCTCCTGCCGGCCTCGGTACTGCGTGGCACCGGAGAGGACCCGAGTCTCACACACCGCCGCCTCACTCACACTCTCTTCCTCTCTCCTGGACGTCCCTCCTCTTTCTTCCTTTCACCCAGACAGACACTGTCTCTGACACACATACTGTGTCTTTCTGCCTTGGACACACACATACACACACACACACACACTGGCCGATATGTATCAAAAACTACAAACAATTACCAAAAGTTGTAATTGAGAGTGTGCTCACGTTCTCACTCTTCTTCGTCTATCCTCTGGTCAGACTATTTCCAATCTAAATGAGTACATTGACGTTTCTGCCTGTATTATTTTACGACACTCTAGTTCAGTCACGTTTCAGATTTGAGTTTCTTTTGTTCATTAAAAAAAAGAGTTTAGGAGAAAAAAACATGTTTGTTTGGAAAATTCAACTCAGCATTTAAGTGCATACTGTTTTGTGTAGTTACTATAACAATGAACAATTTACATTAAAAACATATTCAGTTTCTACAAGAATTCTATAGTGAGTATGTGCTCCACCTTCACCAAGTGTGACATTAAATCCATAATAATGCTTCAGTAATAACAACAATCAAATGTCCAAGTATCCAATGTTATAATGTGGTTTAATAGCACAACTTGTGCATAATTCTGCATGATTATGAATACTTTGCAGTATATTTATAGCTGATAACGGTTTTACATTTTTACTTCATGTTTTTTGAATGCAGGAAGTGTACTTTTGGTATTGCTGTTTCTCCTCACGTACATATCTGAATACTTCTCTTGTTTAAATCCAGACCAGTATTTTTCACATCTTCTTAAAGCATTCTAAAATAGCTTTTATTAAAGTATACATTTAATACAGTTTGGCCACCGCAGCTGAAAGGAGACGAAAGTTAGTCGGATAGATTTTATTTCTGGGTGAGCGTATTAACATACCCAGAGCTGACCTCTCCCCCTGACACACCGGTCCACAATGTTTCTGTCACTGCTCCCTCACTCGCTCCGCCTGCTGCTGTTATTAGTATTCGAGGGAGGAACACAGCGGAGTAGAGAGGGAAAGTTTCTTTAAAGACATACCATTGACCCCTGATTCTTGCTCTTGCTAGAGTTTGCTTTTCTTCAGGGCTAAAATATTCACCCTGGAAAAAAAATATTCCATGTCTATGTGGCTTTGGTACTCGGGGAGAAATGTGTATAAGAACATTGCGAGGGATGCGTGTTCCTGTGAATGTGTGTATCTGGATTTGCATTTCCTTTGAAAACTTTGCATGATAAATCACCTTTTTTTCCCCCCCACAGCTCATTAAGCAGCATACAACAGGTACTGAGCATGAAATATTTAGCAGAAGACAAAGTGTTTCATGTGCTCCTATGGACCCAGCTATTACCCAGGCCTTTCGCATAACATCCGCTAAAAACAGCCCACCCTTTGATCTTCATTAATATCGTTTGGTTAAATATTTCAAACATGCTTTCGTATGTTTGATTAACATCTTTCAGAATTATTCAGTAAAACAGAGTTTAGCTATGAACGTTCAACTGCTAATGATGAAATTGTGATTACCCCCCCCGTCACTATCAATCCAATGCCGTTCAGCGAGGAGGGCTAATATATTTCATTTGATCAGTAATATATGGCAATGCATACTGGACAGTTCATGGAACTTCGTGGATCAACTTCCACCCTGCATTCAAATATGTGCTTATAAGCCCTGGGTATTAATATTCGCGTTGGGTGTATTTTAGAGCGCGTTTCAGAGCCCTGCGTGCTCGACATTGTAATTTCCAAGCTTATCTAATCAATTCTGCAAGCTCCATCGGCCCCGTATCAGGCCTCGTGAAAGAAATCAGCTCGGTAGCACCTTCAGAACACTTAAAAATAATGAAAAACAGCTTTTAAAAAGAAAGAAGCGCTTAAGGAAAAAAAAAGTGTTGATTAGAAAAGTGCCTTTTATCCGTGCCTTCAAATCTTTCACATTCTGAAGATGCGGAGGACTCCGGGCAAACCGCGACGAATAAAGTACCCCAATCTGACGAGAAAAAGAAAGAAAAAAGAAGTATACATTTTTTAGATAAGAACTGCTAACAGAGCAGAATGTGCCAGGTGGTATTTGGATATGAGATGAGAGCCCAGACGGAGTCGTCCTTGAACAACTCCTCTGACCTCTGCGCTGGCTGGAGAGCACCGCGCTGCTCGTCGTGTTGCTTTTCACTCGTGGATCTATTTTGTCGGTGAAACTCTGACACGCCAAACACAGAGTTAGACCCGGGTGGCGTGGGGTCAGCCAGTTTGCCAGATGAGCGCCGAGTCGTCGTGGACAAGCAGAGGACGTCTGTGTGGCACTATTGTCTGAGGGGGGGGGGCGGAGTTGGGACACGGGGGCAGGTGAATATGGAAAGAAAAGGATAAAAAAAGAGAACCTTAACATGGTTAACAGCATGTGTCCTATTTTGTCATGCTGCTGCTACGCAGGGGTAGGCGGAAGATGGGCAGGGTGAGCGAAAATACTGAGATTTTATGCCCGTCCATAAATTAGGAGCTGTGGGTTGATGAGCAGTGAAGGAGAGTCGTGTCTGAGCTCGGAGGGAGAGAGAGAGAGAGAGAGAGAGAGAGAGATACTATAGCCGCCATATGATACAATACACACACACCCAATGATACACTGAGGTCTTGATGGCAGTTATCCTGTTAGGCTGTTATAGAAAAGAGTGCTGGGCAACACACACACACACACACACACACTGCTGGCAGGCACTGAGGCCCTGGTGCATCTCCTCCGGTGAGGATTTGCATTCTGCTCCTGGCAGGTCGACCGACAAATTGCCCAGGCAGCCGCGGGAGACGGAGGCTCTGGCTGAGGGGAGGGCCGCCGCACGGAAAGCGTCTCATCCGTCTGATACTCTCTGTGGAGCCGCTCCGGCATCACACCTCACGTCCACAGGCAGGACCGACAGGGGCGCACAGGCAAGGGGCGGCCTTTCGGAGGCCGGAAGGCCTGCCGGCCATGGCCGGACCCCCCCTCCCCGCACCTGGGGCCAGGAGGGGCTCGGAGGCCGGTGTCCCCCCCCGAGCTCGCCTTAGGCCAGCAGCCCTGGGGCTATCGTTCACAAATCGGCCCCCGTTTTCCCAATCAAAGAAGCCAACTGGGGGGAACTGGCCCAAAGTGCTGCTTAGCGCTTTGAATAATTCACCACCAGAACTGGAGTCACACCGACGCACCATCCGCCGAAATTCGAGGAAAAAGAGATGCCAGCAGACCACCGCAACCCACGTGCTGACCACACTAATTTCAGAAACACCTATTTTAAAGTACATTTGAATCTTTAATCAAGTGAAACGGGTCGGGAGATGAGCAAATAGGAAGAATTGCCAGCACTCCGTAATGCATCAGGATCAAAGTGATTTTTTTTCTCTCTTCCTGATCCTTAGATTTTTACATGATTAATGATCCAGGGCAGTTCTGCAGCCCTATTAACAAGCTCAAGTTAAATAAGGCTGATGTAAAAAGACTTGTGTTGAAACTGCTCGTAATGGACTAAACTATCTTCGAAAATTCTTGCAGCGCTGCATTTAGTCGCTACTTTCCATCAAAGGGTGAACTTGAGAAAAGACGTGCTCTGCCCACAAAACAGGACTTGGACCAACATTAAGATTAAAAAATGATTAAAATCTTCATCCTCAGCATTTAGATAAACTCGAGACAGTGTATGTGCGCACAAATGGACACACGCACACACACAAACACATCGACGCAAAGTCCCAGGCGCTCAGGCTGATTGGGTCGTCTAATTGTTGCCTATTCATCCCGGTCCGGGTCCTGTGCTCCCTGTGTTCCGGGCCAAATTACCATTTGATGTCTTTCCCCCGTATGCCCGGAACACCAAGTGTCAACAATTATCACGCCCAGGTGCCCAAGGCCGAACATGCCTGCCATGCCAGACCGAGCCAACCCCCCGGTAACGGGCCCGGTCAGGGAGAAAGGAGTCGAGGCCGCAGGGGGTGAGGACGGAATGCAATAGATCCTGGAGAGAAAGTATCGTGTAGGTAGCTGGGACATATGGAGAGGGGGATATGAGATGGGGAGCGAGAAACAAGCGGACAAAGGAAAAGGGGAAGAGCGGAAAAAAATCGACAGGCACCCTCCAAAAGTGTCAATGTTACCTACATAAGTGCCAGTCTCTGAGGCACAGTGGTTTAATATGTGTGTGTGTGTGTGTTCATCAGGTACACTATGTACATTCCCGGCAGCCCCCTCGTGTGTTTGTTGCCACGCTGCCCTCTCTGCCTTTCCTTAATGAGGCTGGACGCGTGGCTGCCTCAGCACCTGCCGTGGGCGGCCACAGGGTTAATCCCGCCTGGCTTCCTCTCTCACTTCGTCGTCCGTCTCTCTCTCTCTCTCCGCGCCATGCCTCTGGGCTGCTGACGGCAGCAGGCGTCGTACGAGAGGGGGCGACGAGAGCGGGAGGGGGAGGTGACAGGAGGCGCCAGATACCCCGGGGTTCCACACACACACACACACACACAGCCTCCAGCACAGCACAATGAGTTGTACCAGACGCCGCTGGATACCTGACAAGCGGACGCTTTCATAAATGACCAAATGAAGATTGATCGTGCGAACCCCTCACCTCTTTTGGTGTCGCCGCGCGCGTCGGCGGGGAGATGCGTTGCGATGCGCTGTGCACACCTGTGCGTGCAGCCAAACAGACAGGACGGTGACACATGAAGAAGAAAAACACACACTCACACACGCACACACTCGACCAGGGAGTCATCTGCGGCTGTTGTCGGGCTCCAGGTGAACGTGATCTGGCTGCTTGCTGCTCTACACACCAGGTGAAACAGTCAGTCAAGTGGGCAGTCGGTCGGTCAGTCCGACTGGCGACGCAGACTCCATTACAGGTCCTGTCAGCGAGGCCGAAGGAGGCTGTTTTATTTATGGGAGGGCCTGAACATCTGAAAGAAGCTGCAGGGGGCGGGGGGCGAGGTGTGCACTCAAATTGAGAAAGATGTGAGGAAGACGCACACGTGGACACGCCCGCACGCACAAACACGCACACACACACGCACACACACACAGCATTGGAAGATGTTAAACCCTGACATCAGTGTGTGAGGTGCTGAGTGTCCACCACTTCTCACCCCGCTGCATAGAGGGCTGGATTTCAGTGGAAGGACCGGGGCCGTTGGCTGGAGATTGATGCCTCTCCATCTGATGCGTAAAAGATCATCTGCATCAACCACCCCCCCCCCCCCGCCGTAAAAACCGTCGCCATCAGCAGAACATCCGCAACACACACACACACACACACACGTACGAGCACGCGCACGGCACTCACAGGCGTTAATCCACGTGTGAAATCACAATCAGAGCATTGTCTCTCGCGTGCGCACACACACACACACACACACACACACGCGCTCTTCCTTCTTCATCTCACACATTTGTTCCTCCCAGGGACAGTAACCTTGTCTTGCGAGTTGCTTACTCAACAGACCTTGTTACGGAGCGAGGCGCTTTACCACTCCCGCCTCCGCCTAAAAGGTCAGCGCTGTCGCAGCCGGTCTCATTTCAATGGGAGGCCTGCTCCGTTATGATCGGGCCATTATCATAAGCTGATTCACAAATTGGCGCGGCAAGGGAGGATGGGATGAGGGTCCGCGAGGTGCTCGGCGGGTGGATGCAAGATGGAGGGGGCAGCGAGGAGGAAAAAAATGGTTATGCAGACAACAAACTAGCCGCGGTCAGAGGGGTGCGTCTCTCTCTCTCTCTCTGACACCGCCTGTCTCCCGTCTCCGATTGAACGCTCCTTGTGATGAACTGTGCCGGTAAATTGGCAGCGCTCCAATGAGAGACGGCGAGAATGAGAGCGGGTGGAAAGAAGAAGAGTGTACCCTCCTAACTCCCTCCTTTAAGGAGCCTTTTACATGTGTAGACACACTAGAATGACTTGAGGGCCTGTCAGCAGGCAGGGGAAAGGAGCTGAGGAGTGGAGGAAGAGAGGAAAGAAAAGTCAAATCAATCTGAGTGATACTCTCCTCCGTCGGTTGGCCAAAATGCCAGACGCAATGTAAATCATGATGCGCTGACGGTCCGTCCCGGCCGAGCTGACATTACCCCAGCAGCTGTCTCCGCTTTACGATTTGGCCAATCTTCTCATCAAGAGGCACGGGCGCAGAGATTGATGTTTATTCAGAACCGCTAGACATATTTCAGTTCCACAACCAGCGAAAGAGACACTTTAACATTAGTCAAGGCCCTGTAACTGAACCCAGGATAATTTAATATGCCATATAGGGGACACGAGGAGACCGAAAAACGTTTCCAGTAGAGCCATTTATCTCTATCCTCTCTCAAACGGTGGCCAGGGAAGTTTAGAGAGGGTCAAGTTTCTAGTTCCTAATGGTTTGACATGGATTATTATTCCTCTTAAATATTAATACAGTGCACATTTGATTTCCACACACAGTTGCTGTAATGTGCCATAAAGGGCACCCATTCAGACCGTATAGGCTGCATGCGTGAGGTCCGACTCTTGAGGTGTGCATTAATGAGAGTGATGAAAATCTAACAAATGTGCCGGTTGAGTTTCTGGCTGAAAGTCAATACTGGCTCAACCTCTGTTCATAGAGCATTGCCACCCTCAGAAGAAGAAGAAACTGCTAATCTGAGAGCAATGGCGGGAAATGGTGGAATGCATAATGTCACGACCATAATAAGCAGTATTATTACAACTATTAAACTGAAGTCATGAGTCAGGTTCAAATGTACAAAATGGGAGGGACAAGGCAGCCGAGGGAAATGGCGAAGAAGAAAAAAATGGACAAATTCCTTTGGCTTTCTTCCCAAGCAGCCTGCATTAGCAACAGTGTAAGTACTGTTTTCTGCCCTGGCTTTGACCCTGGGGAGTGCGCTGACTTCACCCAGCCGTCAAAACTACGCAGCCTCATGTATATTTCCACAGGTGAGCAGTTAAAAATGTTCCCAAAAAAAATCCAGGCACTTGTCTGTAATGAATTACTAGCTGCTGTCATTTCCCCCAAAACATCCTCCATATCTACATAATCAAACCTCTGAGTAAAAATGAAAATAAAAAAAAGGTATGTAGAAATAAGCCCCACAAAGCCACAGTGTCTCCCTGCTCAACGCAGAAATAACGGCAAGTTTAAATAATTCTGGAGAGCGGCTGGCCAATAAATTTTCCGAGCAGAGGTTAATTTAGTGAGGGGAAACCTCGCCGCAATTACCTTGTTCGATGCCTCCCCTCCGAATGCCCTCAGGGCCCCGTCTGAAATGTCACCGAGGAGGAGGGATGGAGGGCTGGAGTTTTTTTTTTTTTTTTTGGCGAGATGGAGACGCACCTCAAGATGCAGCCATGAAAAACACGACAATCAGGAACAGGCTAAATGCTCACAACAATGGAGTCCTATTAGTGTCCATCACCAGAGCGGGCGGAAATTACTCTCCTTCAATAATCATCGTCTGCCTTGTAATTTTCTGCAGATTTTCTATACAAATAAACTTTACGGAGCACGGAGACACAGTTGGTGGTGCGGCGCTGTGTCGACGGAGAAAAGAAGAGCAGAGACGACTACGCCGTTACGACTGATTGTAACAAAAACAGAGGCGAAATTGTTCATCGTGAGATCATAATCACATTAGTAATGCATCCACCGCTTTTTAATGTTCAAGCGTTTATTGTGGTTCCATAATCGGGGATGTCACGCAGTTAGCGTCTTACCCTGGGTCCTATTTCATGAGATTTTGTGGCTCAGTGACAGAGTGACTCCCTTCATCGTCCACCATGCTCGCCAGCCAATACACACGACTCTATCTTTATCACACTCCCACAAGCGCTGGGCCGGGCTGGCTAGATCTACTGCGGAGATCTGGGATGCTGGTAATTACTGCACTATCCACTCAAATCAGCCACGATCCAAATCTTTATTTCCCCGAGGCCCCGGCCAGGCTCCGAGCTCTCGCTGGTACCTCCCAGGAAGACGCGGACGACGCCTGCGCTTTTTTTAATCAGGCCTCGACTCAAGCTGTTCCAGCGGAGAGGAGAAGAAAAAAAGACGGTCAAGCTGTGCCAGTGGCTTTTAGGAGGTGAAAGCGTCCAGCAAAGTTTGTGCCCAAATATAAACAGTGACAGGCTGTTAGGACTGAGTGGTGTCTGAACCCAAAATGCAGTACTCCGAAGGCAGGGAATGAGGTAATGCCTAACGAGGCGTTTTAATGTCCAACAAGGCAAAATAGATGTATATCTCTATATATCTATAAATCTACCTGAATACATAAAACTCACAGGCTGTTGTTAAGCATACGTATTCAGGTAGATCTATAAGATATAAAATATACTTAGGGGCATTCGGAAGAGTAGTCAGAGTCCAGGCAGGGGGTCGTGGCACGGCAGGTCTGGAGTGAAAAAAAGGTGTCAGAAGAAAATGCAGCAAAGTACTGAAAACAGCTCTACAACGTACGGACAGCAACAATGTAGCTCAAAGCCTCTCCTGGTACTTGCCAGGTGAGTCTATGGGATGATCTGGCGAGGAGCAGGAGTGAAGACCGGGTTCTTGTAGTCTCTGGAGTTGATTCTAATTGAGAGCAGGTGTGCAGTGCCAACGCCCAGTCAGCTCGTCACCAGGGAGGAAGGCTCAGATGAGCCTGAGTGAGCGTGTGGACGGCGCAGTGGATAGCGCACAGGAACTCCAGCCGCAGAACGCAGAGGTGGCGGGTTCGAAACCGTAACAGGACCCCCCCCTCTACGGGAGACCCCTGGCGACCCTCCAGGTGCATCAGGATGATCCCTGTAGAACTCTCGCAGGAGCTCAGGACTCATGATGAGGCCCCGGGAGACCCAACTGCGCTCCTCAGGTCCATACCCCTCCCAGTCGACCAGGTATTGGTACCCACGACCACAACGGCGCACTCGCATTAGCCGCCGCACCGTCCACTGAGGATGCCCATCGACCATCTGTGGTGGAGGGGGAGCAAGGGGTGGAGGTGTCAAGGGACATGAAGAGATGGGTTTTATCTTGGAGACATGGAATACTGGGTGGACCCGCTTCATGGAGGAAGGGAGCTGGAGACGCACAGCAACAGGATTGATGATACGCTCAATCCTGAAAGGTCCCAGGAACCGGGGCGCCAGCTTCCGGGACTCCACTTGTAGTGGCAGGTCAGACGACGAGAGATACACCTGCTGACCCACCCTGTACTGCGGGGCCTTGGTGCGCCGACGGTTGGCCCCTCGGCAAGCACGGGTGTTTGACCTTAGTAGGGCTGCACGGACAGTCCTCCATATTCTCCGGCATCGTTGTAGGTGGGCCTGCACCGAGGGCAGGGCAACCTCCGTCTCCTGGGCCGGAAACAGGGGAGGCTGGTATCCCAGAGAGCACTCAAAGGGTGACATACCAGTGGCATCACAGACAAGGGTATTCATCGAGTACTCCACCCACGGCAGGTCCTTACTCCAGGATGACGGATGAAGAGCAGAAACGCATCGGAGGGCTGTCTCCATGTTCTGATTGGCCCGCTCCGCCTGTCCATTTGTCTGCGGGTGATACCCGGAGGAGAGACTGATGGTGGCGCCAATGCCCCTACAGAAAGCCTTCCAAACCTGGGAGGTAAACTGGGGGCCACGGTCACTGACGATGTCGGCTGGGAGTCCGTGTAGGCGATATACATGTTCCATGAGCAACTCAGCGGTCTCCTTCGAAGAAGGTAGCTTAGGGAGGGCCACGAGGTGCACAGCCTTGGAAAAACGGTCTACCACCGTGAGGATAACGGTGTTGCCCATGGACGGGGAAAGACCGGTGACGAAATCCAAAGAAATGTGACCAAGGACGACCCGGGACAGGAAGCGGGCGCAGAAGACCAGCAGGAGACTGATGGGACGCCTTGCTTCGAGCACATACCGTGCAGGCAGAAACGAACCTCCGAACATCCTCCACCACTGTAGGCCACCAGAATCTCCGGCGCACAAATGACAGGGTGCGGGTGATCCCTGGATGACAAGCCACCCGGCTGGCATGGCACCATTGGAGAACCTGGGACCGGACCGCATCAGGAACGAACAGTCGGTTGGGGGGTCCAGTCCCCGGATCAGGTTGAGTGCACTGAGCCCTCCTGACCGCTGCCTCGAGATCCGTGGTGATCACTCCAATCACCTGGGAAGCGGGGAGAATGGTGTCCGGAATCCCAGGGTCTCTCTCCGCTGAGTGCATCCGAGACAGTGCGTCAGCCTTAGAGTTCTTGGAACCCGGACGGTACGTCAGGGTGAAGTTGAACCTTCCCAGAAACAGGGCCCAACGGGAGTTCAACCGTCTGGCCGACCTGATGTAGGTGAGGTTCTTGTGGTCGGACAGGACAGTGGTGGGATACTCTGCACCCTCCAACCAGTGCCGCCACTCCTCGAAAGCCTCTACAACAGCCAGGAGCTCCCTGTTGCCAATGTCGTAATTCTCCTCAGCTGGAGAGAACCGGCGGGAGAAGAAAGCACAGGGATGCAGTCTCTCATCGGAGTCAGATTGTTGTGAGAGAACTGCACCGATGCCAGTGTCAGAGGCATCCGTTTCTACTACGAAGGGCCTTGAGGGGTCAGGGTGGAGCAGGATCGGTGCAGAGGTGAATCGCCTCTTTAGGGTGTCGAAAGCGGTGCTGGCTGCAGGTGTCCAGGAAAATGGACGCAGAGATGAAGTAAGGGCTGTGAGGGGGGCTGCCACCCTACTGTAGTTTCGTATGAAGCAGCGATAAAAGTTTGCAAAGCCCAGAAAGCTCTGTAACTGCTTCCTGTTGGTCGGTTGAGGCCACTCCACCACCCTCTGGATCTTCCGTGAGTCTGGCCGAGTCTGTCCACCCTCAATTATGAATCCCAGAAACTCTACTGAGGGAGCGTGGAAGGTGCACTTCTCGACCTTGATGAAGAGGCGGTTCTCCAGGAGGCGCTGGATGACTTGGCGGACATGTTGGATGTGTTCCCTCTCACTCCTGGAGAACACCAGGATGTCGTCCAGGTAGAGAACTACAAAAATGTCCAGCATGTCCCTCAACACGTCGTTCATCAATGCCTGAAAGACTGCAGGAGCATTGGTGAGGCCGAAAGGCATGACGAGATATTCATAATGCCCCCGTGGAGTCTTGAACGCAGTCTTAAACTCATCCCCCTCACGAATCCGGACGAGATGGTAGGCGTTCGAAGATCCAACTTTGTGAAGATGGTAGCGCTCTGCAGAGGCTCAAAGTTGGAACTGATGAGGGGGAGAGGGTACTGTTCTTGACCGTGATCGTATTAAGTCCCCTGTAGTCAATACACGGCCTGAGGTCTCCTCCCTTCTTCTTGACAAAGAAGAAACCCGCTGCCATTGGGGACCGAGAAGGACGGATGAGACCCTCGGCCAAGCACTCAGAGATGTACTTGTCCATGGCTGCCTTCTCCGGGAGTGACAAGTTGTACAATCGACTAGCGGGATAGGCTGCGTCCGGGAAGAGATCAATGGCGCAGTCGTACGGACGATGGGGAGGCAGAGAACGCGCTCGGTCCATACTAAAAGCCTCCCCCAGGTCATGGTAAACAGGCGGAACCGTAGACAGGTCCGGAGGGGAGGGGGTGTCAGACGGAGACTGTGAGGTGGAGTAGGTAGCAGCACGGAGACATCGGGCGTAGCAGGCGGTACTCCAACTAAGTATGCGCCCAGTACTGTAGTCAACATGGGGGACATGCAACTCCAACCAGGGTCGGCCTAAGATGAGAGGTGTGCCAGGGGACGGCAACACATAAAAACGAATGTCCTCGACATGATTACCGGACAAAGTCATCCTGAGGAGTGCAGTCTGGTGAGTAATAAGACCGATCTTGTGTCCATCAAGAGCAAAAGCAGGAATGGGCTCAGTCAAGGCAATGAGAGGAATGTTAGCCTGACTGGCCACTTCCTGGTCAATGAAACTCCCATCGGCACCGGAGTCAATGAGGGTGCCGACTGTGAGAGCCCCTCCCTGCCAGTCAAGATGGACCTTGAATCCATCAGGGCCGGTGGGTGTGGGAGAACGAGAGATTCGGCTCACCTGGAATCCCCTGGTCTCCGGTGAGCCTAATCTTTTGGCCGATTGGGACAGTCGTCTCTGATGTGACCCCTCTGGCCACAATACATGCAGAGACCCTTGGTCCTCCGGTGCTCCCTCTCTGCAGCAGACAGACGTAGTCGGCCGACCTCCATTGGTTCAGCACCTGAGTCTGAACCGAAAGTCTCAGATGAACAAGAGAGTGGGAGTCAAACGCGAGGAGCCTTGATGTGAATGTGCCCTGGTCCTCCTGCGCTCACGGAGGCGTTCGTCAACATCACTGGCAAGGCTGATGAGACTATTGAGATCAGCAGGCTTATCTCTAACCAGCTCATCCTTCAGAACCTCCGTGAGGCCATCTCTAAAGATACAGCGCAGAGTGGAGTCCTGCCATCCCGCGCTGGCTGCGAGTATGCGGAACTCGATTGCATAGGCAGCAACAGTGCGAGAGCCCTGCTTGATGTGGAGTAGCCGTGAGCCTGCATCCTGACCGGCGACGGGGTGATCAAAAACCCTCCTGAACTCCTCCTCGAAGTTGGCATAGTTGTGTCTTGTCCCCGGGTTGAAGCTCAAGAAAGACTGGACCCAACGAAGAGCGTCCCCGGTAGTATGAGTGGCAATGTAGGCTACCCTGGCCGCATCGGCGGAAAACATGCTGGGCTGCATCTCAAAAACAAAATTGCACTGCAACATGAATCCCCTAAACTCTGTGAAAGCCCCGTCATAAGGTTTAGGGCTAGCTAAGCTAGGCTCCCGGGCTATAGGACCCGGAGCTGTAGTGACAGGAACTTGCGGGGCTGGTGAGGCTGCGGCACCCAGAGCAGTCAACTGGGTGGAAATGGTGTTCAACTGAGTTAGCAGGGCTTGTTGGTCGCTGGCTAATTGCAGTAGTTGTTGAGAGTGGGTCCGCTGCTCCCCAGCAACGCTCTGCATCATACCAGAAGCCTCACGAAGTAGCCGGGCGTGGTCAGCAAGCACCTTGTCTTGGCGTTGAATAGCAGCATGGGCAGAAGAGAGGCCCAGGTGGAGAGGCCTGATCTCCGGAGTTAGCTGAGTTCATGTTGGCCAGATCATCTGTTAGGACTGAGTGGTGTCTGAACCCAAAATGCAGTACTCCGAAGGCAGGAATGAGGTAATGCCTAACGAGGCGTTTTAATGTCCAACAAGGCAAAATAGATGTATATCTCTATATATCTATAAATCTACCTGAATACATAAAACTCACAGGCTGTTGTTAAGCATACGTATTCAGGTAGATCTATAAGATATAAAATATACTTAGGGGCATTCGGAAGAGTAGTCAGAGTCCAGGCAGGGGTCGTGGCACGGCAGGTCTGGAGTGAAAAAAAGGTGTCAGAAGAAAATGCAGCAAAGTACTGAAAACAGCTCTACAACGTACGGACAGCAACAATGTAGCTCAAAGCCTCTCCTGGTACTTGCCAGGTGAGTCTATGGGATGATCTGGCGAGGAGCAGGAGTGAAGACCGGGTTCTTGTAGTCTCTGGAGTTGATTCTAATTGAGAGCAGGTGTGCAGTGCCAACGCCCAGTCAGCTCGTCACCAGGGAGGAAGGCTCAGATGAGCCTGAGTGAGCGTGTGGACGGCGCAGTGGATAGCGCACAGGAACTCCAGCCGCAGAACGCAGAGGTGGCGGGTTCGAACCCCGTGGCGGGTTCGAAACCGTAACACAGGCAGTTCATTCAACGGGGGGAACAGTGTGTTAGTCAGGTGGGGGTAATACATATCCTTTTATAAAATGTCTCATGACACACGGTCGTCTGACTTTTTAATGTACAAACACATTCCAGATGGAAGTCATTAGCGGGCTGTGGTGTTCTGTAATGTTATGCAGTAGTAATGACACAACAAGGAATTACCAGAAGTAAGATTTAATTTAATTAAAGCACCTCAGCTTTATAGGGACACATCTTTTCACTGGGCATACTGTGGCTCTGATGCTAATAATAGCTGAAATAAACATGTTTCCTCTGTCCCATGCTTCAATGTCAGGACGTGATAAAAAAAAACATCATCAACAGAGGGGCGAAGAGGCTCATTTGCACTTCAGAGCTCGCTTTGGCAATCTCTGCAGGCCTTTGCTTATTTGCCCATCACTTCCCCGCCCTTCTGCATTAAATGCTAACAAACCCAAAGCTGCAGGAGTCCAAAGGCCTCGCATTAGAATTCATAAACAGTTTAAAAAGAGACACAAGCAAAAAGCTACCCGCGCAAACAGCATCAATATTTCACAACTCCTCATTACATCCTCATCGGGAAATAAACGGCGCTTTAGACCGACCCGGTTCGCTAATTGAGCTTGACTGTTTGTAAAAAAAATGGTGCCGATCCCCCCCCCCCCGCCCTTTAAGAGAGAAAACATCTCCGCTGAGGCTGCTCACGTTTCACGTTGTATGTACAAATAAAATCTGCCTATTTGATAAGCCCTCAGCGTAGCGCGGGTACGTTCAATGAATGTGCCAGGCTGAAGTCTTTTCACTGCCGGAGGAATTTACTCGTTAAACTCAGAAAAGATGGGATGTATCGTGGAAAGAGTAGCTTGTCTGGTTCTTCAGGAGGAAACTTGTTTAACGCAGAGTTAAAACGGAGATTTCAAAAAGAAAGAGCGGGACAGAGTTTAGCTACAGGTTTAGAGAAAACAAAAATGTCATCATCTCGTCCCTCAGCCTGGAAGACGCAGATATATAAAACACGTAAAAAACCACCACCTCATTTATAAAAGTAACAGCGCGGCATGTAATCGACGCAGAGGACACACAAGTGTATGTACCTCGGTGAATGCGTGCCAAAATAAATTAGACAAGCAGCTTGAGCAAACACAAGGGTCTAATTAGGTACACAAATTCAAAGGACATAATGTACGAGGAGGATGAGGGAAATGTTCGCTGAATGCCGCGCAAAGCAGGAACTCGCCCGCTGATTTGGGCCCAGAGTGTGCAGCATCCTGAAGGAGCTTTTGAAGTGAGTATTGTGTTCGAGGCCCCTGCTCCAAATCACCTCCTCGCTGCTCAGACTGAGCACTGCCCAAACACCATCGCTACACACACACACACACACACACACACTCAAGTACATGCATACTTGTACTCAGACTCACACACGCTCGCAGTAATATTAAGGAGGGAGAAGTGAAAATAACGAGAGGAGAGCATGGGGAGATGAGAGAGAATAATGGAAAGAGTGGGTACTCTCTCCTAGGTATGGAGGACACCCATTTGTTTCTTTTTCTTTTTTTTTTACTCGCTATGGAAAATGGTGAATAGAGAGTCGTGTGTGCTGTGAGGACAGTCGTGTGTGCGGGGTGCATGTTGGGATGCGTGCCTCCTCTCGCTAATGCATCACTTATTTTCTGTGTCTGCGGTGTGATTGCGATGCTAATCAAAGGCAGAGAAGAACTTGCGCTTCCGCAGAGGGGATGACGCTTTACATCTCTTAACGCGGCACAGGTGGCACCGCTAAAGAAAACATAAAGACCCGTGAAATCCTTCTCCTCCTCCTCCTCCTCCTGCTCCTCATTCCTCCTCTCCTCAGGTGGATCGCTCGTTAAAAGATTGCCTTTGCAGCAGGTGTTCGGTCACAGGGCGCTGAAGGAGAGAGGGTGCTTGAAGTGGCAGAAATCACAAAGTGGATCGGAATGCCGCCGCATGTACGGAATGGGGGAACACAAAAAACACACACACACACACACACACACACACACACACACACACATATGTGTTAGAGCAATACTGCACCTAAGTGCTCACAAATACACTCAGGGGGGGTTTTGTGAACATCTGCGTGGAGCAGGTCCCAGAAGATCGGGCTAACGGAGACCGAGTCCTCTCTGGCTCGGTGCGGCCTGCATGGGTGGGCCGACTTCTGCTGATTCTCTCACACTAACACCCCCCCCCCCACACACACACACACACACACACACACTCCACCCCCCACCCCCTTGTACGGAAACACAGGCTGGCAGCGAGGACAGAAGAGCAGAAGAGCGAAGTATATGTGGAGACTTGAGGAAAGACACACAGGGAGACAAAGAGAGGAGACAGAAAGTCTCAGGCGAAGCGACGCCAAAGACTCTCCGCCGAGCTCCCCCCCCCACACACACACACACACATTATGATAATGCAATAAACCCTGTAGAAAGGCAGGTCGCAAAAGTTGTAATTTCCCCCTCGCCTGCTCAGGCTTCATGTAAATGCCGCCGTCTGGCTCCATAGGGGGGCCGGAGCGCCACTCTGAGCTGCACCGACGAGATAATGGCAAATGTGTTTGCAGGGGATGCTATTTTTACGCGGGGATGCCAGATCCCATTCCTTCAGCACCATTTTTTCCTCTCTCCTCTCGATTATTTCCATCGCCTGTCCTCCCCTCCCATCCCATCCCGCCCGCCCGATTCAATTAATACCCAGCCAAAGTAAGTATGAAAGTACAAAAAAATCAATTCATCACGCTTCAGAATCAGTTCCGCTGTTCCTTTGTGGCGGCGTAACGGCGGTTTACATCGCTGAGGCCCCGTCTCGCATTGTAGCCGAGCTTTTGTCTTCCTCCGGTCCCAGGGAGGATGTTGTCTTGTGTTTGCTGCCATGGCTCTGACATCCCGCGTGTGTGTGTGTGTGTGTGTGTGTGCAGGCATCCAACAAGTGTGTGTATGTGTGTGTGTGCGGCATGCTTGTATGTGGGGACCACTTGTTATTCCCAGGGTTGGAGCTCACTGAGGCCTGTGTCTCTGTGTGTTTACAGCTCCGGGGGCTTGTTGCCTCCTGACGACAAGAAAGACTGATGAATAAATAACATCCAACTCTCGCTCGCTCTCTGCCACACTCTCCGCGGCCTTGAAGTTTGTGTGTGTCTCCGTGTGCAAGTGTGCATGTACCTGTGCGCACGATGTGTATGCGTTCAGGCATCTATGTTTGTGACCGCACGTGTGTGTTTGTGTGTGTCTTCGGCATCTCTCGGTGGACCAGGCTCTGCCTTCATCTCGCTTGATTCCTGGCCCCTCTTGGCAGGGAGCCGTCAGAGAGGGGATGCCAGGGACAAACACCCGAATGGAGGGGAAAACATCCTCTTTATCCCAGGCTTCAGTAGGAATATGCAGCGGTTTGTGTGTGTGTGTGTGTGTGCACGTGCTCACGCCAGCGTGTGAGTGTGTGTGCGCCTGTTTCCGTGTTAGTCGAAGTGAAACACTCTGGGAGACTGAGAGGGCGGAGAGACATCTAGAGGAAAAGAGGAATTAATTCAACCTTGTGTGTGTGTGTGTGTGTGTGTGTTCTCCTGAGCGACACTACCACCAGGTTGCGACCCGTCTCCCAGGACGGGCCTTCATTAACCCTTCGCTGTCACGGCGCTATTTAGAGTGGACCCAAAAGCACGACTCAGGCAGGAGTAACAAAGATTACTGTCTTTGGTTGGAAACAGGCTGGGTCAAAACCGGAAGATCAGTCGAAGAAGCAAACAAGTCCAAAAAGGGGCGGGGCAGAGAATCAGAGGTCAGGGCAGGCAGGCAGGGTCAGAACAGGCAGGTCAGGAATAAACTCTAATAACGCTGGAGAACTTGGCACGAAAACACAAGACAATCTGGCAGAGGACAAGTGGAAGTGAGGGAGCTAAATAGTGAGGGACTAATGAGGGGATGGGCTGCAGGTGAGAAGGGCGTGAGGACCAGGTGAAGGGAATGAGGGACTAACGAGGTGATCAGAGGCAGGTGAGGGGAGTTGGATTGACGAGATGGTGTGACAGGATGAAAACAACTATTACAAAACAGCTAAACTGTTACATTCGCCTGCTAATTTAACTCCCCAACAACTGCAGCCCGCTAACTACATGGCATTTATTCATCCGGGCTGGACGTGCATGCGTATACGCAGTGTGCCTGTTATTGCCTCGGTGGAGGAAATCACATGAAGGCAATTAGAGGTAATGTCTAACCAACAAATAAAGGCCCCTTTCCAAATGATCTTTAAGTGATTTTTTTTCCTCTCTCTCTCCTGCAATGGCTATAAAAGAGTCTCTTGTTAGCACTACAGCAGCTAGATATTCATTTGTCTCTTGCGGCTGCTTATGAAACGTGAGCAGGAGGGGGAAGCGGTTTTATTTACATGGCATTATGTTACATCAAGTGCTCAATTAGGGAAGCCGTCACAATGGTTTTAAGTCTCTAATACAGTGTGCTGAAAGGGACCATGACTTGCTAATAGGGTGTAATTCATTTTGTATCAGTATCCATGTGCAGTGGTGGGGAGGGGAAGGGAGTCGGAGGAGGGGGGGGGGGCAAATCCGTATCATCAGTAAAAACAATGCATCAATTAAGCAATTAGCGAGGAACAAACTGGGCAGCTTTCCAAACCCTCCCAATAAGGCACTGTGCCAAGGGGGCTTGTAACGTTCATTATACCCACATCACAGGGATGGAGAGAGAGAGAGAGAGTGAATAAGGGAGGCTTGCCTTTCATTTGTAAAGTGGAGGCATTTGTCTGCCAGCATGGAGACGTTTTGTTCCGCCAGATGTGCTTTTTAGCGAGGCCACATGGTCGGTCAATGCTGGGGAGAAGGTGTGTGTGTGAGTGCCAGCGTGTGGGCGTGTGTGTGTGTGTGTATGAGGGGGGGGGCGACGACACCAAACGGCCTCTTCACTTCCATCTGATTAATTAAGACTTGAAAGGGGCCCAGTGGCAGCAGGGTTTTAATTGTGGTAATTGGGGTTAATAAGGTGCCATTACATGCGCTGATCACAAGTATTGTTTCATCCAGACGGGTAAATTGAGCGGGGTTAAACACTGATGGGAGAAAGGATGGGAGGAGAAGGTGGTGGTGGTGGTGGTGGTGGTGGCGGTGGGGGGACTTGGCAGCCATACATGCCACTTGTTTCTGCATGTTAACACCATGTAGCCGCTGTCAGGAGCTGAAAGGCTGATATACAGGAAACTAGTGGTGACGGTTTGCTAATCAGCAAATCGGTTGTTGGTTTTAATTGTGGAATTACAGCTTCTGGGATTTGGAGTTCGAGCCAACAGTTTTACATCGGCAGTTTAAATACATCTCAGTGTTGAAACGAAGACGTCTGACTGCCAGCTGTACCACAGCGTCGGTCGCCTCGATTAGCCTGCAAATAATATTCATTCAATTTGTATGCCTCATTTATTTATTTGGAGTACAAACCATTTCACATTTTGTTTTCGTACACGTTCTGTAACTTTTCTACGAACCGCAAAAATGTGCGGGACTCTTTACTTCTAGTGTTCTTTATATTACTCGTATTGTCTCATGAGAGGCCAAACATCAGATCTGGACGTTGATTCCCAAAAGGCAGCGGTCAAGCATCCAAGCTTCGGGGCGTGTGTGTCGGTCTTACGACTGGTCCATGCTGTAAAAACATCAAGAACTTGCAATAAAAGCACTCCCCTACATTAGGTGTAGTGGCTCCAACATCCAGATTTATCTCTTTCAATCTTACACTCTGCAGCAATTAGAATCCCTGCAAGATTCTCCCATTAACTTGACTGCGGTCGACACACATTTTGTCCCACAGTCACCAGAGAGCACCTGAGTGGCGTTATGCGCCCTGGATGGAAATTACTTTTTTACTCTCCCTCCTTTTCACACTGTCCTGACGATGTATGGCTAATTAAGTGGTCCGAGGATGATTAATGCACACAACACTTTAAGAAGTGGGGGAAATCCATGCTATTCTTCTTTCAACAGGTGTGTACTTTTGCCTCTGATTTAAAGTATTAACATCCTCATTCTTTGAGACAGGAAGACATTTCCCTGCTCACCATCAATCTACCGGAGACTTATTTTCTTCTTCCAGTAAGTCCATTTAAGAGCAAAGTTCAATTCTGACGGATGACAAAGTGCAAAAAAGTACAGACCAATCCTGCAATATTTTATGTATAGTAACATATTGTGTGTTTTACAGCTATAATTCAAAATACAAGGAATTCTAAGATTAAACATCCATTCATTATTCACATCTGTATAAAAGTTGTATACATCCGGACTCTTTATTCTTTTTTTAAACAATGAAATGCGTCACAATGAACTGCATCCCCCCCCCCCCCCACACACACACACACACACACAGACACACAGACACACACACACTGCGGACATCGTTTTGGGTGCACCTGAGTGATTTGAGCTAACTTTGCAAAGCTCTGTAGAGTGTGTCTTCTTTACCTGCTGACAGCGAGCACGGAGAAAGAAAGAAAGAATGAAAGAAAGTGAGAAAGAGAGAGGGTGGAGAGACATCTAGAGGAAAAGAGGAATGAATTCAACCTTGTGTGTGTGTGTGTGTGTGTGTTCTCCTGAGCGACACTACCACCAGGTTGCGACCCGTCTCCCAGGACGGGCCTTCATTAACCCTTCGCTGTCAAGGCGCTATTTAGAGTGGACCCAAAAGCACGACTCAGGCAGGAGTAACAAAGATGACTGTCTTTGGTTGGAAACAGGCTGGGTCAGAACCGGGAGATCAGTCGAAGAAGCAAACAAGTCCAAAAAGGGGCGGGGCAGAGAATCAGAGGTCAGGGCAGGCAGGCAGGGTCAGAACAGGCAGGTCAGGAATATACTCTAATAACGCTGGAGAACTTGACACGAAAACACAAGACAATCTGGCAGAGGACAAGTGGAAGTGAGGGAGCTAAATAGTGAGGGACTAATGAGGGGATGGGCTGCAGGTGAGAAGGGCGTGAGGACCAGGTGAAGGGAATGAGGGACTAACGAGGTGATCAGAGGCAGGTGAGAAGGGCGTGAGGACCAGGTGAAGGTAATGAGGGACTAACGAGGTGATCAGAGGCAGGTGAGGGGAGTTGGATTGACGAGATGGTGTGACAGGATGAAAACAACTATTACAAAACAGCTAAACTGTTACATTCGCCTGCTAATTTAACTCCCCAACAACTGCAGCCCGCTAACTACATGGCATTTATTCATCCGGGCTGGACGTGCATGCGTATACGCAGTGTGCCTGTTATTGCCTCGGTGGAGGAAATCACATGAAGGCAATTAGAGGTAATGTCTAACCAACAAATAAAGGCCCCTTTCCAAGTGATCTTTAAGTGATTTTTTTTTCCTCTCTCTCTCTCCTGCGATGGCTATAAAAGAGTCTCTTGTTAGCACTACAGCAGCTAGATATTCATTTGTCTCTTGCGGCTGCTTATGAAACGTGAGCAGGAGGGGGAAGCGGTTTTATTTACATGGCATTATGTTACATCAAGTGCTCAATTAGGGAAGCCGTCACAATGGTTTTAAGTCTCTAATACAGTGTGCTGAAAGGGACCATGACTTGCTAATAGGGTGTAATTCCTTTTGTATCAGTATCCATGTGCAGCGGTGGGGAGGGGAAGGGAGTCGGAGGAGGGGGGCAAATCCGTATCATCAGTAAAAACAATGCATCAATTAAGCAATTAGCGAGGAACAAACTGGGCAGCTTTCCAAACCCTCCCAATAAGGCACTGTGCCAAGGGGGCTTGTAACGTTCATTATACCCACATCACAGGGATGGAGAGAGAGAGAGAGAGTGAATAAGGGAGGCTTGCCTTTCATTTGTAAAGTGGAGGCATTTGTCTGCCAGCATGGAGACGTTTTGTTCCGCCAGATGTGCTTTTTAGCGAGGCCACATGGTCGGTCAATGCTGGGGAGAAGGTGTGTGTGTGAGTGCCGGCGTGTGAGCGTGTGTGTGTGTGTGTGTATGAGGGGAGGGGGGGGGGGGGCGACGACACCAAACGGCCTCTTCACTTCCATCTGATTAATTAAGACTTGAAAGGGGCCCAGTGGCAGCAGGGTTTTAATTGTGGTAATTGGGGTTAATAAGGTGCCATTACATGCGCTGATCACAAGTATTGTTTCATCCAGACGGGTAAATTGAGCGGGGTTAAACACTGATGGGAGAAAGGATGGGAGGAGAAGGTGGTGGTGGTGGTGGTGGTGGTGGCGGTGGGGGACTTGGCAGCCATACATGCCACTTGTTTCTGCATGTTAACACCATGTAGCCGCTGTCAGGAGCTGAAAGGCTGATATACAGGAAACTAGTGGTGACGGTTTGCTAATCAGCAAATCGGTTGTTGGTTTTAATTGTGGAATTACAGCTTCTGGGATTTGGAGTTCGAGCCAACAGTTTTACATCGGCAGTTTAAATACATCTCAGTGTTGAAACGAAGACGTCTGACTGCCAGCTGTACCACAGCGGTCGCCTCGATTAGCCTGCAAATAATATTCATTCAATTTGTATGCCTCATTTATTTATTTGGAGTACAAACCATTTCACATTTTGTTTTTGTACACGTTCTGTAACTTTTCTACGAACCGCAAAAATGTGCGAGATTCTTTACTTCTAGCGTTCTTTATATTACTCGTATTGTCTCATGAGAGGCCAAACATCAGATCTGGACGTTGATTCCCAAAAGGCAGCGGTCAAGCATCCAAGCTTCGGGGCGTGTGTGTCGGTCTTACGACTGGTCCATGCTGTAAAAACATCAAGAACTTGCAATAAAAGCACTCCCCTACATTAGGTGTAGTGGCTCCAACATCCAGATTTATCTCTTTCAATCTTACACTCTGCAGCAATTAGAATCCCTGCAAGATTCTCCCATTAACTTGACTGCGGTCGACACACATTTTGTCCCACACAGTCACCAGAGAGCACCTGAGTGGCGTTATGCGCCCTGGATGGAAATTACTTTTTTACTCTCCCTCCTTTTCACACTGTCCTGACGATGTATGGCTAATTAAGTGGTCCGAGGATGATTAATGCACACAACACTTTAAGAAGTGGGGGAAATCCATGCTATTCTTCTTTCAACAGGTGTGTACTTTTGCCTCTGATTTAAAGTATTAACATCCTCATTCTTTGAGACAGGAAGACATTTCCCTGCTCACCATCAATCTACCGGAGACTTATTTTCTTCTTCCAGTAAGTCCATTTAAGAGCAAAGTTCAATTCTGACGGATGACAAAGTGCAAAAAAGTACAGACCAATCCTGCAATATTTTATGTATAGTAACATATTGTGTGTTTTACAGCTATAATTCAAAATACTAGGAATTCTAAGATTAAACATCCATTCATTATTCACATCTGTATAAAAGTTGTATACATCCGGACTCTTTATTCTTTTTTTAAACAATGAAATGCGTCACAATGAACTGCATCCCCCCCCCCCCCACACACACACACACACACACAGACACACCGACACACACACACTGCGGACATCGTTTTGGGTGCACCTGAGTGATTTGAGCTAACTTTGCAAAGCTCTGTAGAGTGTGTCTTCTTTACCTGCTGACAGCGAGCACGGAGAAAGAAAGAAAGAATGAAAGAAAGTGAGAAAGAGAGAGAGAAAGAAAGAAAGAGAGGAAGTGAAAGGACGGATCATCCCTGGTGGGGTGGTGCTGTCCTGTGCTCTACCTTTCTGTCAGGTTGCCCAGTGGAGAGACAGAAGAACGCCAGGCCAATTAATCAAAGTCAGATGTGGCTGGATGCCTCGAGTCACTCATGATCCCTGTCCCGCCCCCCTCCCCCACCCCCCAACACACACACACACACACACAGACAAACACACTGCACAGACCCTGTTCCCTCTTTCCTCTCTAAAGCTATTTCTTCACCTGTCTCTGTGTCAGTACTGGAGAGCGTGACACACACACACACACACACACACACAACAACCCATAGACACATGCACACCCTCCTGCACACACACACACACACACACACACACAACAACCCATAGACACATGCACACCCTCCTGCACACACACACACACACACACAACAACCCATAGACACATGCACACCCTCCTGCACACACACACACACACACACACACTACTGCATGCCACACACATATTGCACTCCAGTGCTTTTGGGGACCTTCAGTAGCTGCACTCCTGATATTGACCATGACCTCTGGCGTTAACCTTCACGCGGCCGCGTGGAAGCCGTGAGGATCAGCACAGCGTCCTCCCTTTGAAGGATTTTGCTCGTCTTCACACCGCGGCAGACATCAGGTCCCGGCAGCTGAGACTCGAGTGTAATCTTTTCAACAGGATGTAAAACGGTGAGAAGCTCCCTCCCCTGTCGCCTCAGACTGCACAGATCATCTCCCTCGCTCCTCCTTGAATTTGTCAAAGTGGCATTTTTTTCTGAAGAAAAGGCAGTTTAAGAAACAGCGGCTTCAGAGGCACCTCATTGTCTCCTGGTCTCACTTCCAACACGGCGCTCACCTCCACACTTTAAGGGTTTTTTTGTAGCCCAATTTGACACATTTTCACTCGTACTGCAGAAAGACTGTGACTCTTAGCACGTAACGAAAAACACTTGTACCATCGAATAAAAAAGTTCCTTTTGTGGGATAAGACACATTTTATAATTGAATAATTACACTAAATACAGTGTTTATATATATATATATATATATATACACACACACAAACCGTGATATGCACTGCATCAGGGGAAATTATTGCTATCAACTGTAAATTGGACACTAAACTAATATTCATATACATTTTCTGTTCTTATGCCTTACAGAAATTCTGGCTGGGGACATCTGTTTGCTGTCCTGTCCATTTTGATGGATGTTTATTGAGTCAAATCCTAAATTGCAAAAAAACAACATGTATTTTCTGGGAAAGGAGAGCGGGCTGCGGCTCCAGGAGGTCCGACTCCCCGAGCTCTTCTCCAAAAAATAAGAATTAACGCCTGATAATGGTCTGCCGCCGCCAACCTGTCAAGTTGTGGTTTACATCCATGTCTTTCCAAAATGGCACAAGCACATCATCCTGCTCGACATTTGTGAATAAAATCATCCCAGATAGCATTTTTAATTCCGGAGTTATGCCCAGAAACATGTTCTGTGGGGTCACAGTGACCTTTGACCACCGAATGCAGTTCGCCTGATGCCACATGTCACACATCGCACCTTTAATGTGATGTTATACTTTATTCAACCTGCCGGTAATGTTGCTTCCAGTTTGACCAAAGTTCAACAATACTTTCACACTTTATCACGACGTGAACCCTGTAGAGCGAGATCAGCTGTTTACATGACAAGAGCAGGGCAAACTGTTGATTATGGATATGAGGCACACAGGTAGCAGCTGTAAATTGTCAATTCAGAGGAAAGAAAACGAAGATTGAGGGATCTAATTCATATGCACGGTGACATTCAATGCAATTATCTGGATGTACAGCGGGTTAAAAGTGACAGGCAGCCCAGGACTCTTCATTTCCTCCTTTTTGCCTTCCCTCTCTTCTCTCCTTTCTCTTCCTTCTCCTTCATTTTTTACTCTCCTCTTCATTCCTCCCCCCCCCCCGACGTGGGAGCCAGATGAAGCTCTAATGGAGTCTACAGGGAGCCAGCATTTACCACATCTGAGGCGAACAGGCAGGTCTCTTCTGCTTTCAGGTCCCACCGAGGGCCCGTCTCTCTTTCCCTCTATTACCGCCGTCTCCAACGGCTTCATCCGCGGAAGGAAACAAAAAGAAGAAGCCCTCAACGCTCCGCCGTCCGCCCCGGTGAGCCACGCTAGCCGGCCTTAGTGTTCTCCTGCCTCTCTCTGATGTGTGCCGATGTTCAACAAGCGCCCTTCTTTTGTCGAGGCACTTCCGGGACACCTGATTTAGGCTGAGATAACAGCTCCTGCCACTCTGGTGGGGGGCTACATTCCTTGGTGGTTGTGTGTGTGTGTGTGTGGGGGGGGATTGAAGATAAAGAGAAAGAAAAAAACCCATGGGCTGTGACAGCGTTCCACGATCCTCCACACTAGAGCCACTGGTGCTTTTTCCACAGCTTCTGTATAAACACCCTCAACTCCTGTTGCGGCCCCGGGGGGGGGGTAAAGCACACAACTTTTTTCTGGATCTCCCCCCCCCCATATCTACCCGCCCCAAGCCGAGCAAGCGGTGCAGAACAATAGCGAAGTGAATCTGACGGCGACCTACTCCAGATCGAGTGGGGCCGTGCAAAACAGACAATGACCTTTAAAAGACAATATGCTAATAAATAGCCGCGGCGAGGGCCTCGGCACTCCACACAAAGGGACCTTGGGAAACCGGCAGAGTTTTAATCAGCTGCGGCTCTTTTAAAAAGAGCCCGTGGCCACATAATTGATCCCAAAAGGTAGGTCCCCACGCAGAACCTTCGGGATGCCGTTCCATGACTATAAAGAACTAATAGCGCTCTTTGTTTTGCTCTCCGGGAGGATGGGGCAATTTAAATCTACTGTATATTCTTGTGCTACAAAGGCCACAAATGGTAAGCATTTTAATGATGAAAATGTTTTGATGTCTTACACCGACTGAATATGGAAGAAGGACCAGTGTGTGTGTGTGTGTGTGTGTGTTTTGCCCCTCCAGTGACGATGCATAGGCAAACAGCGTGGCCAAGATAAAAAGGCAACGCGATGAAATAAAGTCACTGAATCAGTGTTATTACGGATTCGGTTGGGAAGTGTGTGTGTGTGTGCGTGTTTGGGGGTGGGGAGTGTGTTAACTTTCATTCCTAAAGTACTGCAGCCATTTTTCCTGGAGTTGTGAGAATAAGCCACTGCATTAGAACTCCATCTGCACTTCATGTCACCTCCAAAGCAGAGTAATGCGCACAACATCTGGACTGATGTGCGGGCCTGTTGTTCCACAGGTTAAAGGCAAACGCGAATGTAAATTGCCCTCTGCTACAACGCACATCAACATGAATTTTTAAAAAAGCACTGGGAAGGGAGACAAATGATCTCTACAACAATTAATCTCCTGCTTCCCCTTTACGAGTGCCGCCATTGATTTTGCGATAAAGCCGAGATAAATGAGCGCGGCGCCTCGCTCGCGGTTCCGCCGGCTGCCAGAACGCCGTTCCTGACGGCAGTTAGTCGAAGCTTTTGTCTGCCGCAGCAACGTAAACACACGCGAACCCTTGGCAGGAGAAAACACATCGGAGCTAAACTGTGGTTTGCACTGATTACAGGCCTGCAGATGCAGCAGATTCTGTCAGAAGAAAAAACATCACATGAGGAGGGATCCCGCGACTTCCAGTTGTCAGGTGAAAACCGCGGCGGCTCGCTCCCGGCTCTGGTTACAGAGGCTCTGGTGTAAAGAGAGCTTTAGGATGGCTTGTTTATGAAGTGCCACAGCTCCTATGCTCAGTTTAACGCTTTTTGAGATGAGACTCCAAACAAAAAAAACGGTTCTCAAGTTTGCTATTTTTATTTTGCCGGCTTTGGTTGAAAAGGACAAAACGTCCTCGTCTCAGTTTTTGAACGAGGCTAAAAGAAGGAGAAGAAGAAAAAAGACGATGCGCTGGTTTTAAATGTCTGCCCTCTTCGTAACGGTGGGATTGATCTCTGGAAAAAGGAATCAGGTAATTGCATTACGCTTTCCCAGTGCCGTACGGAGATCATCTTTCCCAGCTGGGCAAACGCATCACACGCAGAACAAACATTAACTTAAATGTGAAATATTACACCGATCAAAGCGCGATACCCCAATTTATTCCTTGCAAGTGCAGCATAAACACTGAGAGCATAGCAAGAGATCCAAAATATCTCTCTCTCGTGGCGCTCTCTGGATAGCGAGACCGTAGCCAGTGCTGGAAGGAAGAATCAAAACACAACTTTTAGAAATCAAATCAAATTACCTCGTCCGATTAAAAAAAAAGAAGCAAAGACCGAGGCATGCTCGCGGCCTAATTCATCACACTTGAATACGGCTTAATAAATATCGCACACCAAACATTTTGTGCCAAGTCGACCACTAAATGTTTCCTTAATTGTCGCAGGATTAATGGACAATATAGTCGCTCTCACAATTTTCAAATTACTCGCGTTGCCTTTAATTGTCAGATTGAAAATCCAAGGACGGAGCCCCTTTGCGACGCCTCCATCGTGCTAACATAGCGCCTTGCCTCCAAACCATCCCATAAAATCCCATCGCTGCACTTAATTGTTCAATATGAAGCCAAAGCATCTGAGGTAATTCAAATGTCTTTCTCCGATGAATATGTGCAATTGTCCTCTTTCCCTATTCTAATTTAATGCCATCTGGGGAAGGTGATTGGCTCTGTGTTGCCATCGCTGCCAACCGGGGTCAGCCGAACCATCAAGCGCTGTAATTGAGTAGTTAGTGGCAATTTTCTCCCCTAATTTCCATCTGCGAAATCCGGGCCTGGCATGGCAAATAGCACATTACTCAGGCGCGATTGTGGCAAAGTGTAATAACATCGTTTCCACAGTTTGAAAACTTCCCCCGAACAAATGAGAATCACTGCGGTACATGTCATTTCACAAACTCCTTCCTTCCCCCTGCGCTCATCCCCGATCGCACACACACACACATGGAAGGAAACACACTCTGGGCTGAACCGGCGTGCAGAATAAAGAATGTGGTGACGTGCCATTAACATATAGATAATTAGCTGCTCCAACCCCGGCCCTCCCTTCAACACCCTAATCCCCTGACAAAGCCTTTGACGACCGCTATCACAAACACCATGTTGACGCCGACGCAGCTCTCGGGAGGCCATCTTGTTTGGCTTATTCCCCATGACACGCTTCTACCAGAGGAAGATGAAGGAGGTGATGATTTACGAAGGTGTAATCCACAACCAATGCCATTCCTTGTGTGTTTTCCGGGAGAAAAAGCCGGGGTGGAGTTGTAAACTAATGGACCGGCAGGTTTGAACACTGCGACTTGATAACTTTGGCTGCCAGATTGATGGCGATCGTAAAGCCGAGTCGGGGACAAAGAAGAGAGGGAATATGAGTCGGACTACTAATGGCGAGGTTATCGCAGGCGGAGTTTGACTCAATGCCGAACACAAAGACACAAGCAAGCGCACACAAAAAGGGGGGGGGGGGTGCACTTCCTGTTCGTCACGTAGATGTACACGCTTTACTCAAACGCCGGCGGTCCGTCTTCAGAAACGTGAAAGGGAGCAATTCAAGGAAAACATTATTTGGAGGAATGCATGAGGCACTGTCAACTTGAGACACCATTTTCTCCAGTAACATAAATTCCTTTTCTTTTTGTTATAACTCTAGAAGGAAAGACTGCCTGCGTTCCCCCTCGTCTCTTCGCTCTCTTTAAAGGAAAAGAAATTGTAATTACTTTGACGCACGACATCAAAAGCGAAGTAATAATAGTTGTAATTTAATCTGTTCACACAAGTAATTTTCATAAACTCCGTCTCCTCTCCCTGCTTAATGTGCGTTTCATTCATTATTGATCACACCATTGATGATGTGGTAATGACAATGGCATTGTCTCCCCCCACCCCCGCATCCCTCCCCCACACACACCTCCTCCTTTCTTTTTTTTCTCCCTCCCTCTTCCTTAAATGTAGACCTTGTGATTCAGGGTTTTCATTACGAGCGGCACACCGGGCCTCTGGATTATCAAGGGCAAACAAAAGATAATTAACACGAGGAGGAATGCGGAGCGGTCACCCCCACCGAGAGCATCATCACCACCATCATCACCACCATCATCACCATCATCACCACCTCCACTTGACGCCATCCCCTCGCGAACTGTTCTCGAAGGCTCGTCCTGGTTCTTTCTACGCGCCGTGGAGCTCTCCTTCAGTCAAACAGCGTCATGGCTGACAACTCTCCACTCACTTTTTCTCCCTTCATTCTATTTCTCCACCTCCTTCCTTCTCTCCGAAACACAACGTGGGTTTTTAACTTGTGCGTTGTCGTGTATCACATTATCGAGTGCCCACGATAAGGGGAGCGAGATGTTTCAAAGAATGAGGAAGAAATGAAGAGGGCATTGTTGCTCTCTTTTTTCTCTCTCACACCACTGGAAATGTTAAGCACCTTGACTTTGATGGTAATGTGCGGTGGGGGGGGTGAAAAGGTGATTTGAATGTCTGTATTCACCCTATACTCTCCTATCAGGGACGGGCTTGGAACACGTCTTAGATATCCAGCTGCTCGCTGTGTGGAATTCATCTTCTCCTGTGAGTCACCGCTGCCATCCGTCCATCCTTCTGTCCGCCGGTTTGTCTCTCCGCCGGTCTCTCTATCTCTCTCTCTCTTCCTGTCTCCTCACCTCACTCGCCCCCCTCCCGCCAACACAACCAAAGACCACAGTACGACTGTGAGTGACGACTCCCGAGTGAAAACCATGGGATTTTATATTAAAGAGTAGGGGACAGCATTCATTTTTTAAAACCTCCTCAATAAAATATCATACGGTCGCTCCACATTCCTCAGAATTATAATGACATGAATATTTAAATTTAAATGCATTCTAGGCACGCCGGTTTTTCTCTTCTTCACGACGGCATCAGATCTCATTTTCTACTTAAGCTCCTCCATCATGTTCATGCATATCCACATGCATGATACATATCTCCTTCTTCTTTTTTTTTAAAGCTCCTTAATGCAGTCCTGATAATTTTGCTTGACTTTAATGGGGAACGACTCCTCATTGGCAAGCTTTTCTCTTTAAGACTAAAATAAAAAAAATATGATCAAATGCTCCTTTCATGTGGAACAGAGGCTGTTTTTGAAACTTCTTACTCCCTACTCTCCCTCTGTTGCCTCCGCTGCGAGTAAATAGATCAAAAAAAGAGGCGCAACTTTATATTCTAGTTTTGAAGCATTCTGTAATTGGCCACATTTAATTGATATCCCTCAAGCCCATAATTATGTCAAAAGAAAGAAGGAAACACACTCCTCTATCATGGAAATGATACTACGCCTTTTTTTTATGGATGAATACTTGATTAAAAATATGTCACAAATAGAAGATAAATAAAGTTGATGACGCATTTTTAACTCAAGAATGACAAGTATTGATTGATGATTTCGCTGCGTGTCGTTCTGTTCGATAACGGCGTCCTTGAGGCTGGAATGGACCCTTGTGGGTTTCTCTCTCTGGGAACTCGTCCTCTCTGATCTCTCCCCCTCTCTGACAAGGAGCTATCCCTTCCTTCCCTGATGGAGAGGGAATGGTGCGCAGATAAGACTTTGTCATCTGCAGTCTGTCTTTTCTGACACTCTGCAGATGACTCAGTTGGACTCCAAGAGATGGTTAATTGAAGGAGACATTAAAAACTCACTACTGTCAATCTGTATCTGTGGTTTCTACAGATAGGAATGATTCCTCGATCTTATGACGGGCGCCGGCGATGCACATATGCAATGAATGCCAGTATTTACATGGACAGAAGCCCAATTAAACCCATTGAGAAGTCATTTAACATTTCATGTAAAAGGAAAGGTTTTTTTTTTTTAATATGGAAGAACGGTTTAATATATGTATATATATATATATAAATAAAATATAATATACATATATATATATATATATATATATATATATAAATAAAATATAATATACATATATATATAATATATATATATAAAATATAATATACATATATATATTATATATATATATATATATAAAATATAATCTATATATATATATATTATATATATAATAAATATATGAAACTATCAAGTAATTCTATTCTCGCGGATCTCCTTCACTCTGTGGTCAGTGGAATGAGTCATTATACTGTAAGCTAAATCAAGCAACTTAAAGATTTCAAATGATTTGTCTTCCCTCCACAACCTGTTGAGCAAAAGAGTTCCCGGAGACAAAAGATCAGCTTCATATCCGTGCCATTCGATCTCACTCAAGTGCCAAAGCTGTGGCACTTGAGTGAGATGAGGAGAGATGGTGAGGCTAAAATGAAGCACACGGGACCCGGCCATCACACCTGTCACACATGTGCGGGAGCAAAAAATGACGTAAAGCGCCAATACTGACGAATGTGCCGGGACTTAATTTACACGGTTCTCCTCAATGAAGACATATCTTTTTTTTTCCTCTCCATTTGCCCGCGAAAAAGCCGGGGCTGCGTAATGACAAGTGACCATGGTGGAATATTGAGGAGAGGACGAGTCGCCTCAGTAGCCACACCACTGTGCTCTTTATCTGTCAGTGTGTCATGAACAAAAGGGAGAAATCCTCCTCTGGGGAGACAGAAATGACACTTTTATTTCTCCAATTCCTCCGCAGGTGCAAGCGATATACCGGGTTTCTGTATGGAGCGGAGCGTGATGACAAGAGGCTAAAGAGAGGCTGCGCAGGACCAAAGAGACAAGATCAATTTCAGTCCTCTTGACCCCGTGACCCCGGAGCCTAGAGAGAGTCTCTCAGGGAGTCCCGGCTGAGTGCGGCGAGGTTGGGCGACTTTGAAGTTGGGTCAAGGGAGGCTGGGAGGCTGGTACTGTGGATTGGCTGAGGACTGGAAAAAAATACTGCCGCCTGTGTGTGTCTCTGTGTGTGTGTGTGTGTGCGCCCCCCCGGTGTGTGTTTGTGACTGTGGAGAGGAAAGGGAGGGCTCGAGGTAAATGACAGTAACATGGTCACATCCTCGGATGAAATGGGAGACGGAGGCAGATGGGGGTACTTGGCATTTCCAGCGCCAACAAGACCGGCTTGTTTGTTGGTGCCTAATGAGCTCTCGGACTCCTTTAATGAGAGGACTGAATCCATTATCATCATCATTTCAAAAGGAGGCCCTGGCTCCAAACTGCTCCCCACATTAGCGGGACTCACCCTAGTTGCACCATTTGATCAGCAGAGGCAGCGGGGGTTTCGACGCGCACACACACACACACACACACACACACACACACACAAACCCTTCCTTGTTAACACCACACACCCTTTACGCAGCCTTGATGCGAACATGCACACGGATGCACATAAATTACCTGGCGTGGAGGCTGCGAGCGAGGACATAAACGCACATTGTCACGCGTGCGACACATTCGATGGCGACACATTCTCCGAGCAAAGGAATCGGGAACGACGTTGGAGAAGGAGGAAGAGGGAACTTTGAGGACGGGGGGGGCTGAGATGCAAACTAACAGCGGGATGACATGCTGGATAAAGAGGACAGCGAAAGAGAGAGAGAGGGAGGGATGGATGAATGGATGGGGGGGGGACAAGAGTTACAGAACAACGGCGAAATGTGGGCACGCCGCAGAAGCAGAGAGAGAGAGGTTGTGATTCATAAATAAACACAGAGTGGTGTCATGGCATACCGGCAAAGAGGGACAGATTCCATTTCTATCGCCTTCACCACCTTTTCCAGGGACATCAAAGGACCAATTAAGGTCCCGGTGAAGCTGGCCGTCAGTGGAGGTCCTGTCAGCGTTAGCCTGCCCTCAGCGCCGCTGACACCGGTGACAAGGACCCCTTACTGAACCCGCCCGCCTGCCTGTCTGCATCAATTCCGGTTACCCCCCGCATATGCATTTCCCACTCTCGGTAGTTTTGTTTCACCCCCCCCCCCCCCTTCTTGTTTCTCCCCTCGCCATCTTGCTTTCTTTTTCCCCATCTGCACTCCTCGGGAGTTTTTCTCTCTCCATCTCTTTTTGTAATGTTTGTGTTCTTCTCCATGTATCCATCCCCGTCCGTTTAAAGGCGCTCAGTGTGCACCGCCCCTCGATGGTGTACAGTGCGATAAACTAGCACACGGCGTCCTCAGAACTGATGTGAGAGGAGAAGAAACACGCTCTCTCTCTCTCCCTCTCTCTTAGTTTGATAACTTCTCCGTTGCACCGTTCACCCCCCCCCCCCCATCCCTCCCCCCCCCCCCCCCCCCCGCCACCCTCACCATGTCCTCCTCATGTATCTTTGGAATTACTGAAATGTTAACGTGCCTTTGCTGCCTTTGATATTTAAGACAAAAGGGTACAGATGTGCGGGCTGCGCGCACACAGACTCAGGGCCAACTGGAAATGGGAAGGGAGCTTTAATCTCACTCTTTGTCATGCTCCAAAGAGTTCCTCCTCCCTGTGTACTTTCCTGAATCTCTTTGGTTCATCCGCCGCCTACCCCTCTGCCCTTTTCCGCTCGCAATTCCCGGCATTCGTAATGGCACGGCGCAGTGCACCACCGAGGGGGTGGGCGACAATTAATGAGTGGCTGTTTTTTTTTCTCCCCCCGATCCGCTGCTCGCGTCGTGGGTTTTTGCTGCAATTGATTGCGTCTCCGAAACGAAACCATAACAGGAGGTGTCGTATTTCCGTGACGGGGCGACGCGGCACAAAAGGCGGACTCGCGAGGGAAGATTTGAAAACACTGCTTGAGAGATGTGTGTGTGTGTGTGTTTTTTTTTAAGGATTGATGACCTCAGCGTGTTATGATTCAATGTCAATCTCAAGAGTGATGCTTGTTGAAGGAAGCCGTCGCTCTTTCATTACTAAAGAGGCACCAGCCAAACTACCGGGATGCTTTTCGCCACACAGTCCCTGTAATAGTGAGACACCACAGTATACGTCTGACATCACTGTATCGTTGTCAGTTGCCTGGCATCGCTCCACCCCCGAGGACAACAACGATACCGTGGCACAAAGGCAGTCATGCTCGTCTCTCTCCCTTCCCTTCCTATCTCTTCCAGCGATTCCCCCCCACCCACCCCACCCTGCCTCCTCATCTCCCTCCCTCCCTCCCTTTGGTATCTTTCTAGTGCAGTGGCCTCCGTTTACCACCATAACCCAAATTAGCTGGGCAGGCGTTATCCTCTTCATCGCTCTGTGCCGTTAGGGGGGGGGGCAGAATTTCCTTTCTGCCTCTGTGGCAGCGCTATCTGACAGCGTTTTACATCTCCCCTGCTCTCCCCTCACTACACTCCACTGTCAGACAAAGAAATTAATACCCCCAGTGACTGTGTTTTAATTAAGCAATTTCATGCAAATTACACATTTTAGATTGTCAAATAATATACTGCGCAAAATTGTAGGCAGGCTGATCTGATATGCATGGAGTGTTATTCTTCCAGGCACTGTGCATACATGGAAAATGAACAAAAATGCTAATTTCTAATCTATTATGCAAACAGTGGAGATACTTACATAGATTTGCACGCCTTTCTCGGATAAATACAGCTCTTGAATTCTATGTATAGAATAACTGGATTTCTTAAGCAGTCTTCGCCATTGTTATTCATCATATTTGGGGTTTTATTTTTAAATCAAATCTCTTTTTTGCTTTCCAGGCATTGTATACTCATATTCCGGGTCCTCGCGAGCTGTTTTCCGTGCAGCAGTGCAGCGTAAATCAACAGATATGGAACAAAATCTGCGATGTTTATCGTTAATCACTGTTTCGAGATCTCATTGACGATGAATAATTAGGGGGGGACTCATGGAACAACTTGACATAGACAAAAAAATCCTATTTGAATATTCTCTTTCCTAATACAGTCTAATGAAACGTAGAGCCCTAACTAATATTAGTAATCCACACTACTCTCTATCTTTTCCCATTAGCACACTGAACTTATTTAGAATTCATTATAATCTACAAGCCTTTTAGTACACTGGAATCAGTAATGATGACAAAATGAATATAACATTATACTTTATTATAGCCGGCTTGATTTAATCTGGAGTTGCCGCCATATGAAAGTCCTTAGAAATGGCCCTCTTGAAAACCAAGGGTGTCAAAAGTCAATGTGCACATGTACTGAGTCGAAAGGCAATCCGTATAACTGAAAGCTTGAGGAGGGGTCTTGCTGTTTCTTTGTGATTCAAATTAATTTAATCAAAGGTTTGTTTCTCTATGCTGCCACTTAACAGTGTATATTACTGCATACAATGAGAGGCCCATGAATTGCAATCAATCCAGTGGCCGCTTCCATTTCCCTCTCAAGGGGAAAAATAGCAGGATAAGAGCAGGGAAAGGAGAGACTAATGGTAGGTTGTGAGAGAGATGTTGACGGGCTTCCTGTATATTCAGAACAGAGCACCTTTTAATGGCCGCAGATTCATACAATAACCAGGATTTTTTTTTTGTTACCCTGTGGTATAATAAAATCGTGATGAACAATAGGGCAACGTGTTCATCACACGGTCTAAAACGTTGTGGGGCAATTACAGGAGCTGTGAATATTCCTGCTCTACGTGACGCTGCTCACAGGTCCCTGGGCTGAGCCCCCCCCCGCGGTGAGGCCCTTTTTACATTATGCCTCTCATCTCACTGAAGTCAACTCAGGTTCCAGGCCACCGGAAGACGACAGTCACTGAACAGCATCTTGAACACCTGCGAGCTTCATCTAGGACACAGTCAGTGCGTTTACATGATGTTATAATTCTAATCTTGCTTTAGTCGGACTATGCTATCTTTTGGGGGATCTGCTGTTATCCCAATATACATGGCAGTGAGTAATTCGAATCATTGGCCGAAAGCATGTCCTATCCGATACGATAGGCGGCGCTGTTTTCATTACAACTCGTGGCGATACAGCCATTTCCGCTTGACCTCTTCACCACTACCAACAACCAACAACAACAACATCAACATTTCGAGAAAGACGGCGAACAGAGAGCAAGGCGAAGCTACATCCCTCTACTATTCTTGCATGATGTTAATAGTGACATTATCGTCTCTTTCGACTCTTTCGACTTCCGGGTCACAACATGGGAGGGAGGAGGGAGGAGGGCGGCGGGATCTCAAGCATGCGCAAAGACGCAAAGTCCAGTTCCTAATCCAATTCACCATTACATGCCGCGAAAGTCGAATTATCAACCGGATCGGATCGAGTTATCCAGGGGTGTTAATCGGATCGTCGTCGGACCGCACATAGTCGAACAAAGGTGTTGACATGAAACGGATAATTTGATTTCAGTCCGACTCAGCCAGTTATTCGAATGCATGTAAACACGGTCAGTGTGGCGGCTTAAGGCGAGAGGGCATGGGGGAGGGGGGTGGGGGGGAAAGAGATGGAGAGGAAAGAGAATAAGAAAAGATGACAAAAGTAGAAACCGTGATGACTATTTACTGATTATTACCAGTTGTGAGTTTGACGGCTCATAGAAGCCGCCTCCCCTTTTTCTGCATTGAGGGAATGGCTCGCAATCCATATTGTGCCCATCAAGCTGAGCACATACTAACTGCTAAATATGTCGTGCCGTCTCTATTCGGCCACCTTTTGTAACCTCCTCTCCTCTTTTCTTTGTTGGTCCGCTCTTATGTTCTCCTCGCCCTCCTCCCAAAGCATCCCTTTCTGTACTCGCCCGCCACACTGAGGCGCTACCCTCCCATCCCTCTCCAAACTAAACAGCAACCCGGTGGAGACTCAAAGCCCCCGTCGTCATCCCCCCCCCCCCAAACGGGGTTTGGCGAGGCAGCGAGGAGGCCGGACGAAAGCCGCTTCCTGCATTCGGGCCCCGTGGACGTCTACGAGAGAGCGTGGGGAGTCGGGAGCTGTCGGGAACTGTCAGCCGCTCACTCCCGAACCTCCTCGCTGGGTATTAGACGGTGATTAGAAGATTCGCCGTGCCGTCACATCACCGCGTGGCAACAGCCTTTATTGATCCCGATTGGGCAGAGGGTAAATGTTTAGAGAGTATCAGGTGAAAAAAGCCCAAATGCAGCAGTCAAACAGTGAAGCTCAGGCCTGGGAGGGGGTGAGATTAAAGTTGAAATCCAAGTCAATGTGGCTGTGACAACAACTTGGCAACGAGATGGGAATGATGTCATGGGATAAACAAAGGGTAATGGAGTGTTGGTAGGCATTGCGAGGCTCCGTCGTGACATTATATCCCCGTGGCGTAATTGCCGCAATGATATTTCGCAGATAAGGTGCCATGCAAGAGTTGTCCCTCTCAAATGCCAAAAAAGGTTTTTAAGACGGCTTTACAAAGTGAGTAATGAGGTATGCTCATTGGAGGACAAGATTACTCGGAAGGTCATTAGTCACACGGATTGTTGGACAAAATATCACAGTAACGCTCTGTTGTCGTCATGCAAGCGCACCGGAGAAGAGTGACAATTAAATGCCCTTAAATCATCTTTGGTTACAGGACAATCTGTGCCCGAGTATTACTCCAAAAGTCAGGGGGCAGGAAACTGGAAATCATTGCACAGTGTCCTCCTCCTCCCTCGCTCTCCTCTTATTGAGAACTATGGAGCGAGAGGCAGCCGACAACGACGGGCCCCGGTGTTGTGCGCCACTCATTAAGTCGGCCCGGAGGTAAGCCCATTGATCTGCAATTCATTCTCACGAGCGTTAAATCGATGCAGGGAGACGTGAAAAGGTTCTTTTTTTTTTACGACTTCAGTCAAAGATTCCTGAAACGCTTTGTAACAGCAGATAATGGTAATCTGCCTTGTTTGTGAGTCGGTGGCAAGCGATCGATACGGTAAAAAAAAAAAAAAGTAAAACGAAAAAGTCGTGCACCCCGAGAGGAAGTTCATCTGAATGAAAACAGAGTGTTTTCCTTTTTTCTGTCTTTCTGTCTTTCTCAACGCCATGCTCTAAAATCAACCCGATCCGGGATAAATGATCAGAAACCATATCCACTTATACACCTCGCAAAAGTCACCCTCTAATTACAGCGAAGGGACCTCCATCTCATATGCAAACACACAAACAGCACTCCATCGCTCCGAGGACAGTATGTGACACCTGAGCGATCCATTACAGCTCGTTCCATATTGATTGACAAAGTAGCAACATAAAGTAATTATAATTGATTCCAGATGAGACTTAGCCTGCCATACACAGATCCTCCTCCTCCTCCTCCTCCTCCTCCTTTCTCTCTCCCCATCTCACTTACTGCTTGGAATCTGAATAGGGAGCTCGGGTAATTAGGTCACGCTGTTAAATTTTTAATGATCTCTGAAATCATATTCATGCTCACAGTGTGTCAGGTACACGTACAGCCAGCCTGGAGTGATACATCACCATTCTATGACATGAACAGAAGGCCTTAGCCATTTAATTGTGTGACCTTTTCGACCGAGCACCGGGTGAAGCCATCGGGAGAGAGAGGTATTTAGTGGGGAAATGAGTGATTGGGTATTGGTGAGATGTACAATGCACAAGCTCGTCATAATAAAACAGACTCAGACATTGTGTGTGTGAGCGTGTGTGTGTGTGTGCATTCAAAGGAGGAGTCTGCATTCAGGTGGTTTGATCATGGTTTTCATGCAGCATTTTTCTGAAGGTGGCGGCTCATTCGTGGTCAAGGTCAAGAGCAAAGGGTATAGAGGTCAGACACAGAGACAACATCGCTGCCAGGTATGCCATCATTCGTAATTATAGTTTATCATCATCTTTCTGTTGGAACATGGTAAGAAAAGCAGGTAGGGGAGAAAAAACTGCGAGAATATTTCCCTTTACTGTAGTGCTATTACATTTAGTACGAGAAACATCCAGGTTAGAAGTAGTAAATAATCATTTTGGACTGAAGTAAACTGGCTACTGACTAAAGTATAATAACAACGATACTGGCTATGATGGTTGTCTAAGATTGTTGCACTAAACTCGACCTGAGCGAGCTCCCTCTCTACGCAGACCGCCCGTTCACATCTAAAGACCCTCTTGCAGTCGGCGGCCCACTCGAGGACAGTGGACGCGGATTGCTTGTTGAAGGAGCAGGCGGTTCATAAAAATGCAACGGTGCTGAACGCCTTCCATCGCATCCATTTTGAGGCATATTTCAGCACTATGGACAGAGAGTGGAGGTATAATATTCATTTGTTAGGTGTTTAAACTTCACAAAAATGAAAGAAAAACATTAAATTCTACAGATATTTTGAGTAGGTCACAGATGGGTGTTCAAAACCCTCCTCTACTTTAGAAGTACAAAAAATAGATATTAATTGTGCCGTAAAATGTTCCCTGTCAGTGTTTTTACAATTACATATGATGTTTCTGAATTAATATTAATGCTGCATTAATGTTTATGTTGCATTATACTGCTGCAGGCATGGAAGGTTGTGCCCATTGTAACTACTTTATATAGTGGTGGGTGATTTAATCTACAGCAATCATCATATTATATAAGATCATCATACATTCGTCCCGTGAGAGCCGAGTATCTGTTGGACATTTGTGTTGTTGGTAGTGGGACCTGTTACGGCCTCTCGGTTAACTAGGGATGCACAGGCCGCAACATACAAAGAAGGGGTACAGCTAAGGGGGAAACAAAGGAGGCAAATAATAAAGTTAAATACTTGAGCAAAATAAGGAAGATTTATTTCACAGTTAAGGTTTAACAAAGGGCAGAATAACACAGAAGCAAAAGGAAAAATCGGCGTCAGGGTCTCCAAGGCCAACACGACAAACAAAACCACGATGCTAACGAGAAATCAAAAGACACCACTGACCTACCATAGAAGAAAGGAAAAACAATACTAAGCTCCCTGTTTGACCACAAAACAGGAGAAAATGGACACAACAAAAATGGCAGAGAACCCCTGCAAGCTTGACTCGAAGATACACACCAATGGTGGCCTAAACTTTTTTTTTTTATTCCTTTTTGTTGTTGATTGTTTTATGTATATGTAGGTCTGTGTATTTGTGTGTGTGTATTTATGTTTATATGGGTGTGTGAATTTGTATGTATGTGTATATGTTTATAAGTACTGTATATATATATATATATATATATATATATATATATATATAGGTATATAGGTATATGTATATGGTTCTCTAAAATAAGTATTTTCATGAAAACATAGGTTAGGGCACTTATAAGCTTGATAGCTTCAGCCTTGACCCTTTCGGTCAGCCACTTTCTTCTTTTGTTGAAATTTTGATTTTTGTATATTATTGCTGATCGAAATAAACTAAACTAAACTAAAAACTAAACCAGGTCACAGAATAGTCAAGCTCAGAGGTGAAGAGAGATTATGTTTCGGCCTCTCGGTTAACTAGGGATGCCCAGTTTCTTTAGCAAACTCAACTAATTACACATTAGCTAAACTAAGTGTAAGACATTTATTCCACAAAAGACAGCAATTGCTCCAGCTTTCTGTGTTGCCACTGTTGGTCACAGCCGAAGGTGAACGATGTCTGACCTGGCGCTTAATTTGTTTTGGGGGCCGTTTTAAACCTGCACCTGAATAATTCCGCGGCGTGGACGCTCTCTTGACCTCTTTGCGCATCTCTTACAGGCAGTCAAAGCGGTCGGCGCGGAGACTCTCGCAAAGCTACTCGGAGCACCGGAGAAGGACACGGGGGGAAACAGACGGAGAGCTCACGAGAGTTGCAAAGGAGTACCTTGTTCACCTCAAATATGTAAAATCCTTCATTAGTGAGTGATTGTCTCATCCCGCGCCAGCATCTGACAGTAACGTAGGCTTGATCCCCTATAATTACCCTTCCCGTGGAAATGATTGCATCTTGAGTTTCCAAACTGACAACTCTATTTGGACACAAGTAATCCGCTTCCTTGGTCTGCGGCTGATACCTGAGCATAATCTGCCCAGTCAAGCGGGAAGGGATGGCGGCACGCTCTCGTGCAGCCGCGGCACCAAACACAAACGATGGAGCTTCTCACTCCGGTAATTTAGCCCAGCCTGGTTTGTGTGGGTTTTGTCGGATGTGTCCCCCCCCCACCTCCCATTTGCTTCATCATCGTGGGGTGTTTTTTTGCATGGAAATGGAGATATAAAATGGGGGACAGGTTGCCAGTCCATGTCGAGTGTGATGTGATCTGCAGATTAGCTCGCTTTAGCTGCTGCGCAATACACCGATGAGATGGAGCCGTGTTCGTCCATTCCTGACTGGGTAGTAGACTCTCACCACCACAGAGCACTGCTGTACATGTCACATTATACAGCTTCTCCAGTTTGCTTTCCTTTCTTATTGTTATCAATATGTCCCGTTTGTTTGTTTTCTCTGCTTTCCATCTTTGTTGTATTTCTGCTTGTCACTGTCTCTGGTCCCCATGTAAAGCGTCGTTGTGTATTTAGAAAAGCACTATATGTTTGAATTATTATTATTATTATTATTATAACAAACCCCTCCATCGCTCATAAAAACCGACATATTTCTATTTTTTCTCACACTCAAACAGCAAATTAAACCGCCGTCGTCTTTGATTTCAACCTCTCTCACGGCCGGCACCGACTTGTGATGTGACATTGTACATGTTCACAAGCCGCCGTATCAAGTAGTGCGTCGGACAGATGCAGGTGAGATTTCTTTTTTGTTGTTGTTGACTTGAGGTATCCTCCGGGATTCAGGATGTACAAGCCACAGCGAGACTCTCGTCTATTCATAGAAAGTAATTTGACACAAATCGCAACACGTTCAGAGGTGTTAAAAGCTCAACGAGATTGTGGAAATAAATTGTGGATGTGATGTGTCTGTGAGGGAAAGACAAAGACCAGGAAGGAAGAGAAAAACCAACAGAGCCTAGCAAAGAGCAAATTAATAGGAATGGCACCTTAAAAGAGACTTAACAACTTGGTGCTTTCCATTCATTAGTGTGCCCTGCCGTTAATACATCATTGTGTGAGAGGCATGAAGGACAGGCAGCGGCGGGATTACACCCCCTTCTAATAGCACGTTGCCAAATTAAAATTCACGGGGAGACGATGCATCAGGGAAAAGTGAACGGAGGCAGTTGCGTGATGGAGTTGAGAAAAGAGAGCGGAGGATGTTGGGGCGGGGGATAAATAACAGAGGATGAAATGACTCCCATAAATAGAGCCGGAGTCTGGAAGGCCATTAGGCGCGATGCGGCCAACATGACAAGGCAATGATGCTGGGTAAATACTCGCTATTTATTCATTTAAATATCGTTCAGCTGGCTGAAATAATCATGACGAACCACCGCTGCCGCGGCGGAAGATTAAGGAGACAAATAACATGCGATGGGATAAAAAAACAATTTTGTGTGGCTCATTTGCAGCAGGGAAAATATCATTTGACACAGACTGTTGTGGCTGCACTTGGCAGCGAAAGCATAACTGATTTCATTTTCAGCCTCCGATTCCTTTTAAATCAGAAGGGACTAACGCGATCAGCCTTTCACAGCCTGTTTATGTATTTATGTATTTATCTATTTACACTACCAAGGGAGTTGTGGTGAATGCGTGGTTGTCATGTTTGCGGAATCCCCGTTTGCTAATAGGGCTAAGCCTCTTCTCTCGAGCCTGGAGCCTCGGAGCGAAGCTCTCCCACTCTCCGTCGAATATCCGGCGTCAAAAATAAATCAATTGACTAATAAGAAAGCGTGTCACAGTGTCCATTTTCGGCCTTTTGATTGGATGACGACAGGTTGTCACGGCAAGGTCACTGTGACACTTGAACAAGTCCACACAAAGTGTGACGTGGATCAGAAGTGTGTGTGTGTGCGCAATGTGCCATCCGGTGACGTCAATCGGCAGTCGACCAATCACGATGAAGGAGTTGAAAGGTGAGGGAAGGCGGAGTCCGATACGTGAAATCCGTCTCTGCACACGCTCAGAGGGAGGAACAATAAGAGGGTTCTATAGCTCTTTCAACTCGACTCTCAAAGGGATGAGAACCCAGAACTTTTGGTGCTGGAAAAAAATACACAAGCTCTTTTCCATATGCAGCTGTGGCTCTGTCTGTCTGTGTGTGTGTGTGTGTGTGTGTCTTTTTTCTTTCTCTGCTCAACACACACACACACACGACGTTCTGGAGGGAGTTGTGCGTTGTTACTTGATGTCTCTGGGTATCTAAGGTCACTAAGAATGTGTTTATGCAGAGAGCAGCGAGTATATTTGACTTCAACTATCCTTCCTCTCCCTCTCCCCCCCTTGTCTCTGTTTTTAATTATTTACAGTTTCTTAGGGAGGAAAAAAAAAGAAGAGAAAAATAAAGTAGTCAAGCTTTTGGACATTCCTGATGCTGTGCTGCACTTCCCCTCTGAAACGGCATGCATATTTAAAGTTAATAAAGCATATAACCTTCCCTTTTATCCAGGGCTTTTTTTTAATGTAAAGCGAAAGAAACATGCGAGTGTGTATGTGTGTGTGTGTGTGTCCAATCAGTTATCTCCTCCCCTCAATAAGCCAACTCTCAGAAAGACAAATCAAAGCCGTGATTAGCACCGCCACAAATTACAGCCGATTCCTCGATGATTTCACGACTCTTGGACGTTTACGTAACGCAAAAGCGACAAATGGGAACAAACCTCTTGTTGAGGTGCCTCGTCCTCGTGTCGAGAACAGAAAATAAGTCCTTGTGAAAACCATGAACGGGGCAACGTTCGGATTAACTGTGTATTTCTGTCTGTTTCCTCATTGTTTCATGTTATTGAACGACAGAAGGGCCGAACACATGAACAACGTTGACATCATATTTTCATCTGTAGGCCGTGGACAAAGTCACCCTCAAATCTAAATATGTATATGACTTTAAGTAAATGACGTTCATCAAGATCATTTACACGCATGTAGAGCAGTAATAAAAATAGGAGTGTAAGACTCTGATACTTTATTAGCAGGCACTATTTAAGACATGCAACACAGAAGCAAATAATTAAGGTTCTGCCAAACAGGAGACATATGGACCCCATGACTCACTATAAAATATGCAAAGTAAAGGCATCAAGCACCCATTCCAGTCTAGCTTCAGCCAAATAGTTTCAAAGAAGGATGAATCCATGAACATCAGACACCTCCACAAACCGACTCGTCGATCACTTCAACTTTCTTATTCCAGCTGGTCACATTTCAGCCTTTCGCTGATTTGAAGTCACTGAGAACGTCTCTGAGTTTCTGACTTCTTGGTAGGCAAACAAAACAATTTGAGTACGTTTAGAACCGATCACAATTCCTCTTTAGTCAATAATTGGAAACCCGTGCACTTCAAAATGCTCCCTTTGCCGTGTTCTTTGTCGAGCGCGACCCATTGTCATTAATGTGAGCTGATTTGTACTAATTGTTTTTAAGTAACCAAATCAAAAACCTACATGTGTCCATCTCCCGTGTGTCGTGCATGAGCAGGTGCGTGTGGATGTCTGAGTGATCGTGTCAAACTGAGGTGTGTGCGTGCGTTGGAGGGGGGGGGGGTCTCTGCTGTGAACAAAAGGCTGCTGGATGAAAGATTCGGAGAGAAGTCTTGACTGGGGCTCCTCATAAATCACTGGCCTAGCTGCAGGATTCTGACAAGCCTGCGTGGCTTTATCTGCCTCTCCTGTTGGTGCACAGCCATTGGACATCCCACCTCTCCACTCTTCGGCGAGCCCTCCTCCCTTCCCCTCCTTTCCTACCTCTTCTGTCGTCTACCTGCGCATGCGTGTAACCTGCTCTCTCCTTCCCGCTCCCCTCCTAATTCCCCTCCAGTTGGCCCGGTCTTCTCAAGGCCTGGCCGAGACCCTCCCGAAGACCCTTTTCTCCATCCCGTGCCCGCTTAATTGATTCTGCTGGGGCAAAGAAAGAAGAAGACGAGATATCAACCGGATGACTTATTTATGCCGCCCTTTGATATGTGTGATATTTAAGAAGCGTAAGTACGTATAGGGTTCATCCTTGAGGAGTGAGATGTGTGAAATGTTCATGAAGCGCTGACCAATAAGAGGACATCAAATTAAATAAATTGAAAGTCGGAAGGTCCAGGCCTCTCGCTGTGGGATGTTGCTGCTTTCAAATACCAGAAAGCCGAATCAGGGAACGAAATCAACTTTTGAGGAATTTGTTTTTGATATAAATTCTTAATCCAACTTTCCACAGACCACCTGGGAGAGCTCGCAGTGAAGTCTGTTTTTTTCTTCTTCTCATGCTGGAAAATAGAAAGTAAGGCAAGCGGAGTGAAGTTTCCAGTTATGACGATTCCAAAACCCAACGGTGGATTTTGTGTGCGTACGCCATTTGCCATCTGGTGCATGTGTAGGTGCTGCATGTGCGCGAACGCCCACGCACATGTATGTATAGTCTGTGGGCGCTGACAGAGGGAGGGGAGAGCATGCTCGGAGGCTGGTGCGTGGAGGCTTGTGGGGCTGCAGTCCCAGCATATTCATAAATCAGGCCTTTCAGGGAGCTGTCAGAGGCTCCATAATGAGGGTCATTACTCAGGCAGGGTGTCAAAGCTACTATCACAGGGACCCGTCCCTGGAAATCACACTCACTCTGCTCCTTGTTAAATAAACAGTGCAGTATACAAAATGGCAAACAAGCTGAGGGTCAATCGGATGCAGCGCGGGGCCAGGCGGGCCTCCAGAGTAATTTACCCTCGGGGAATACCTCTCGGCTGGGGAGACGGATTACGGAAGGCCCTCGAAGAAGATTAATGGAAATAAAAGCACCGGGAAAAAAAAGAAAACTGAGCAGAAGAAAACCGGAAGGTATTGAGGGAGAGGAGTGATAAGGAACTCGGGGTGTGATGGACGGACAGATGGATGAAAGAAAATCCCGCGGTCGCTGTCAAGAAAATGGGTTCGCAAAACGTTCCCATCATCTGCCCCCAAACGCGTGTGATCCGGCGTGCATTTCTTCGCCTCTTCACACAAAGCGGAAATATGACACGCGATTCAAGTTTGGACCAAAAATCCAATATTGTCAGAGCCCGTTTTCGCGAGAGATGAGGAAGTGGCACCTATCTCGTGGTCTGAGCTCACAGAGCCGATGTAATGGCCTAGTAATAACAGTGTCTGGATGAAATATTCATCCTTTTATTGCCTTGCTAATATCTAACACACAGCTTTATTAATTTGGGGTGGTGCAGTGGTGTGGCTAAGGCGGGTATAATGGCAGATCAGAGAGTTGAGATAAAGAACACGGGCATCAGAATTGTCTCCGCAGTGTGAATGTGGATTCCCCTCTGGAGTACAACTACTTCCGTGTCTCCTACGACGCCTCGTCTTTATTTTAAGTTAATTATTGTTAATTATTCACATTTTTCTCTTGATGTCATGTTGGCACACATCTTTTTACCCAGAGTAACCATTGAGCAGTAATTTTACTCGCGTCAAAACACACTCCTCCGAACACGCCAGTGAAAAAAGCAATGAGCAGTTGTTCATATTTAAATCCTAAATATTATTTGTAATATACTACATAATATATCTGTGCGAGAGGGCATGCCCTACACACACACACACACACACACACACACTTTGCAGTGCAATATTAACGTTTTCAATATTTTAACCTGCTGTCATTTAAAATAAATAATGTCTTTTTCACTAAAGATTTAAATCATCGATATTGTTAAATATTCCGAGCGACATGAAAACCGTGCGACTGTCACGTGTTCGAGGACATCACATCGAACACTTCCCACGGCGCATGTGCCCTCTTCTCCGTTCTCCCCGCTAACCAAACAGCTCGGAGCGCTTCCGCTGTCTTTCTTCCTTTCTCTCTTTTTTTTTTTTCACCCACTGATTTCTTAAGCTCACCTACCTGAAGGCAAAAAGATTAATCTTTTACATCTGTGAGTTTTAGACAGGCGCTCACGCTGTGCGAGACACCGCCGAAGCAGCCAGCCCTTACGCAATGCCAATTAATGATTTTGTCATTTCGGTGACGGGGGGAGCGGGGGGGGTGGGTGCCGCTGTGAGTTTGTCCGTGTACTTTTAAGGCACCACTGCCATTGTAATTTGCGGCCATCTGTTTCAGTTCTGTAGTTGAGTGGGGGGAAGAGAGAGAGAGAGAGAGAGAGCTAAGTGAAGCTGCGAGGAAGACAGTAGCCGTGTGATGATGCGATTTTGCGTGACTAGCCGGCGTCGAGTGCTCGCTGGCTGCCATGTCTTGGGGACACGCGGGGGAACATACGTTGTCTTGGAGCCCCAGGGCTGACATTGAAGATGAGGAAAGACAGGACTTCAAGGCAAATGTTTCCCCCCCGCAGTGAGGATGCCACGGCCGATCCGGCTCCGAGTATTGACGAGTCTCCCGTGGACCGCCAAATGTTGAGGTTTACACACACACACACACACGCGGATGTAAACGGCGACTCGCAAAGCGCTCGCTATAGCGGCTGAGATTTCCCCAGACTGAACAGAGCGGGACATTATGCCTCCGCCCCCGCACACACCCCTCCAAAAAAACCAAAAACGTGATCATTTCATCAGATTAGCCTGGAGGAGACGCATAATCACACGTGTTACTCGACGCGCACCTGCGGCGGCGCTTGTAGCTGTCGCTGTTCTCCTGGCTGAGCCGAGGCCGGGGAACGCTTAAGACATTTCATATCCGTGCAAATAACGCGCCGCGATCATCACGTCGAGGTCCTTTTTGCTTTTGTAACAATTTGAGATAATGTTGGACAGAAAACATGCACTTCCGCCAAATAAAGTACACAAGTCCTTTTCCCAGCCTTCCACTTTCTTGTCACCGGTACATGACGACATCTGTCGGCCACATGGCTCTCTTTACGTTTCATAAAACTATTTTCTTTGTGCTTCCTGCTGTGCACTTTGAACACATTACACCTACGACACTTGACTGTAAAAGCAAAGTTATTACGCTGGTATGTGGTCTGGTGATTAAGGTTAGAAAAATACAGCACAATTTGACATCTACATCGACCAAATATGCAGCTATAATCTGATGGAAATGGACAGCGCAAGGCAACAGAGAAAAAGTTCAGTGCTGACTTTTCAAAGCACTGGATGAATGTATTCAAAGCCGTCGTGGTTAAGTTCTGTCTAATGCATATCCTATTCCTCAGTGAGTTTGACTTCAAACACTCAAATGTCCGGCCTGCGCCTTGATGGCTGGCTGACAGCGACATGATAATGGACCGAGCTTAATATCGCTGAGGTGTTTGTGTGAGAGCAGAGCGGAGGGCCTTCATTAGAGCCTCGGTAGCGGAGGGCCTAAGAGCCTCGGTTCTTTTCTCCGTCTCAGCTGCATTCAGGCCCATGATGAATGGCTGTGGAGACGGACTGCTGCCGAGGGAGAGTTCCTGACGGGCCCGGGCGAAGCCTTGGATGATGAATAATGGCTCTGTAGCCATTTCCCCACAGGAAGCCCTCCGACTCCAGTCGGATCCTCTATAAAGGAAATCCGGTTGACGAGCTCCCCTTAACCGAGGCCCGAACCCCGGCGCGGCGCGGCGTGGGCTGGGGGATTGCATCACCTCTGTGAGACCGGGTTCATCATCTCATCAGAGCCGGTGGAGCATGTGAACTGGGCACCTACGGGCTTTGCCGACTGAAAGCTGTACGAAGACGAGGAGGAGGGAGAAGAAGAACTCCTCACACCGACTGTCTGTGAGGGCAGAGGAGGAATCAGACGAAGAGGGAAAGGAGAAAGGAATGAAATCAACGAGCGCGTTGGCGAACGACGTTTGACTGCTCAACAAGGAGCGCGTGTTGACGGGGCAGCGAGATGATCCGATTTACCCACACGGGCGAAGGATGGGAGGAGAGCAGGCGGAGAGAGGCACGCCAGACACAACAGATTCAATCATCTTTTCCATCACGAGGAGAAAAAACCTTCGCCTTCCCTCCGCAAAAGACCCCCCCGGCTTAAATCAATTGCAAACAAACCCGATCCTGCGCCGAGACACAGGGGGAATAAACAGCAGCTTTCAATTTAATTCAGCCCCCCCTGCGCCCTGGGATTGAAAAACTTTCATCCATCACTTTCAATGCGCCTCCTCACAAGGCAGTCGTAACTCTGAGCGCGCGGTGGTATTGGTGACAGCGGCGAGCGGTAAATAAGCCTCAACAAGCAGCTCCGCTGACACAGTCACCGTGTTTACAGCTGCGCGATCGTGACAGACAATCCCTCCGCTTCTTTGTCGGGGTGCGGCGGCGCACGGTTTGCCTGTGAGGTTCGGGATTTACATCAACCGGCTTTTAAGTCCCTCACATACACTACCGTTCAAAAGTTTGGGGTCACTTAGAAATGTCTTTATTTTTCAAAGAAAAGCACTGTTTTTTCAATAAAGATAACATTAATCAAAAATACACTCTATACATTGTTAATGTGGTAAATGACTATTCTAGGTGGAAACGTCTGGTTTCTAATGAAATATCTCCATAGGTGTATAGAGGCCCATTTCCATCAACTATCACTCCAGTGTTCTAATGGTACATTGTGTTTGCTAATCGCCTTAGAAGACTAATATCTGATTAGAAAACCTTTGTGCAATTATGTTAGCACAGCTGAAAACAGTTATGCTGGTGATATAAGCTATACAACTGGCCTTCCTTTGAGCTTGAAGTTTGAAGAACAAAATGTATACTTCAAATATTAATCATTATTTCTCACCTTGTCAATGTCTTGACTATATGTTCTATTCAATTTTCAATTCATTTGATAAATAAAAGTGAGTTTTCATGGAAGACACGAAATTGTCTGGATGACCCCAAACTTTTGAACGGTATACGTCTGAAAGAGCACCGGGCCCTGTGCGTGTCCGTCACTGTCGGTTAGAGGACGCAGGATGTGGCGTGTGTACTTACCGCTGATGTTTGCGGATGCTTCAAGGCACAACAACGTCGGGAGAACAAACATTACCAGCAATAAGCGATAGAAGATAAGATAAGATTAATCCTTTATTAGTCGCTCAGTGGGGAAATTGAAGGATTACAGCAGCAGGTGCACAGTAGTGAGCGGTAACATAAATACAAAGAAAATAGAAAGAGAAATAGAAATATTAATGATACATATGTGTGTGTGTACCGCCGTGGCTTTATGAAGTTAAACTATGAATTTGGGCGCATTTAAAAATAAGTTTTGCCAGTTTATATCTGTGTGTCGTGTATGCATGACGCCCAGCAATGCCGTCCTCTCGAGTTTTACTCTTTACAACTTTAAGATGTAATCTCTGCTGTCTTAAAAATATCTACAACTTTGAACCCTCGTTGTCTTCCATCCTTTTTCCCCCGCCGTTATTGAGCACTAAAACAAAAATAAACAGAGGTTCCGTTTTTTGATCTGTCCCGTGTGGACGAATGCGCCCGGTAACGTAGAAGTTACCGGGACATTTCTGTTATTACACGAGTCTCTCCACCTGCCTTGCTGTTGGTGGATAACACCTCAAATCATTCTGAGACGGCTGGAGCTGGAGAGGCAGAACCCCGTCTCCCTGCATCCAGTCTGAATGGGGAGGCGGTCTCTGCAGCACCTGTACCTGCCAGGCCTGCCTTGCTGAGAGCCGGGGCATTAATCCGCCCCGACTGATGATGAGCATTAGCATGCAGCACGTAGCCGCTGAGAAGCGTGTGCAAGTGGCATGTGTGTGTGTGTGTGTGTGTGTGTGTGTGTGTGTGTGTGTGTGTGAGGGAAAAAGGTAAAAAGCGAGTGTGTGTTTAAGTGCAATTTTGAACATGGGTGTGAATGTCGGCGCGGGGCGAGCTGTGTCTGCGTGTGCGTGAGTACAACTTCTACCCCCCCGCCCCCCCCCTTACATGACTCACTCCGACCACTTCCCCTCCACTTCCTGTCATTAAGACACACTCAGCCTTCCTCCTTCCTCCCTTCAAAAATATTCTCAGCAGTTCTTTGTCAATGCAGTAATAATTCAATTTAGCAGGACCGGCCAGGTTGGGACTGCCATTAGTTTGGAGGAGGTGATTTAAGATTGATGACTTGTGTCCCCCGGGAGTCGATTCCCCGACTTTGGGCGAGGGGAGGGGGGAGGTTGGTTGAGGAGATGCGAGAGAGGGGGGGGGGGAGCCCGCCGGTGGCCGGGGCTCTTCGGCTGCACCGAATTAAGGTCCCCGATTTGATTTCTTCCAAATTTGAGCAGACTAATGTGACAAGTGGCAGCTGTGAGCGCCTCAGCGCCGCGGCCGCGGCTGTCTCCTCCGGGCTCCTCACTGTGACACGGTGCCGATGCCGGCGACGGAGGGGAAGAGCTGCACCGCTGTTCATGCAGGTACACACACACACACACACACACATACGCACACACACACACGCCATAGCAGGTTCACATGGCCACATCTCAGGATGGAGAGAGACAAAGACATGCAAAGGTGCCACGAAGATATGCGCACAAAGACACACACACACGCACACACACACACGCGCTGGAAGCAAGTGCGTACACATTTACAGCCGCCGCCACTCCGCCCCTGTGACACGGTGTTGTGCGGAGCTGCTCACCCATCAAAACTCAAGTCAGTGACACAAATTACAGCCGAGGACTGGATGAGGGGAGCGTTGCTCGGCCCTGACACAGACACACACAGACGCACACACACACACACACACACGCGCGCACACACACAGCTACAGCACTGACAAGGAACAGGTCAACATGATGACACTAGTGAATAATTCAAGAGAAAACTGAGAGTGAAAGAGAGGGCGTAGTGAACAGAAAGAATTGAGAGAGACGGTTGATATATACAGTCAATAAAAAAAGAAGAGTGGAGGGAAGGCATCGCTCTGAATGCAGACTGTACAATGCATACTGTATTCCTTTATGAATCACACACCTTGTCTCAGACCTGAATGCCATCACGAGGATGTTTTATTCAGAGGGTTGCGGCAGAAGGTAAAGACCTATTAATCCGTGACTGTAGTTATGTCTCTCCTGCATTAGGACAGCCTTTGTATTACAAATGTGTCGGAGATATTTACTCCAGGCAAACCGCATTTTCTTCCCCTGCAACTAACTAACGGGCAGCTGAGTTTTTTTTTAAATTTGTATACAGCTCTTCTAGAAGTCACCAGAGGTTTGCCTGAGACAGTGTGACAGGTGGTCGACGGCTTAGTGGAACAGGAAGCAAACAGGGTCTTTCTTTTTTGTGTGTCTTTTTTAAAGAAACAAACGTGCAGCCCTTGACGAGTCAACGACGGAATCGGTTTCACGCATGAATGCAGCCTTTAAGACAAAAGCACCTCGGGAGATAATTACAGTGTCAAGCATACCCTGCCAAGTGCCTGACGATTGCCCAATATTTAGCTTTAATTAAATCAAAGCAGAAAGCAATTTCTCCCGACTGAACTGTGGAATCCCAGAAACACACAACATGGCTGACTCATGCGTTTCTTTTGTCCCCGTCACATTGCCCGTCACGTGTTGCGGACCCACACCTTCTTTTTTATCCTGGAGGTGAAGTAACTCGCTGCTTCCTCAAGCGAAAAAGAAAAAGAAAAGAGTCGCAAATTGGCCGTAAACTATAGGAAAATTGTGTCCGCGGGCGTTTTTCCGCTGTCGAGACGCCCCGCGCTGCGACGCTGCGTCTGTCGCCCGCATTTTCAACCAAAGTAATTTTGCTTTGTTCGAAGTCTCAAAGCTCCGAACACCTGCTTTGTAAAGTGTGCTTTAACATATCTGACTGATTTTCCTTCAACTCTATTAACAGGAGCTGCTTTGTCATATCTGGAGCCCGCATAATAAGCCTGCATGCTGAGATAGGAGCAATTAAGGCCGAAGCACTAGTACATTAGACACTTTTGTCATCAACATTTCAACATGAACGCAAACACAGAGGCACGTGCGCCGACATCACATGTTGGGTGAAGAGAGAACGAGTGAGGAATGAATACAGCACCGAGACGTACGTCTGTCCGAATGATCAATGTTGGTGGTAAAGTTAAGTTGAGACTATGAAGTACCTCTCACAGTTGCTGCCTCGGAGCGTGGGATATTTTTCATTCATGCTCGCGGGTTGTGTGCGTTTCTCTCCCCTCGACCGGCTTCCTGTCTGTTTGGCCGACGGTACGCGGCCCGCGGAAGGCGAAAGGTCATTGGAAAAATGAATACGGGTATTAATATTCTGGATGAAGACTCGCAAGCGCTCTGCGTGTCAAAGTTGCGAGTGAGGTCTGCACAAAGTTTAATAAGGCCTCCCTGTGTGAGTGATCCGTGCTCGGCACCTGGCAAAGTTCAACACGCGAGCACGAGCTCGCGCAGACGCGCGGATTTGCATACAAACAGTGGCGCGCACACACACACTCTCACACACACACACACAGCTGAATATTACGAATGTCTTTGAAGCTGCTGATCAGCACAGTGCCGCGGTACAGAGGGGGCTGTGGGGTCTAATTGATTGTAAGACAGTTTAAAAAGTGCCCGAAGTGCAAAAAAGACTGAAAGGTTGTGTCGCGTGCTAAAGGATGTAATTACTGTTATGAGGCGAGGAGGGAGTTGACTCTACAAATGTCTTTAAACTGTCGAACGCTGTATGTAAACACTGCGGCACACTGCCGCTGAAAATACCCGAAAGCAAAGAGAGTGAAATAGAGTAAAAGTGCGACTGTGGAAGACAATCATTTCTGTGGTTGGCATGAACAGGATATCAGATGTTACGCCGCGGGAGGGGGATAACCGCGGGATTTAATTCACACAAACGAAATACCGAGAAAATGATATGGAACAATTCATGAGAGCGAATTTTAAGGAAAGAAATAAAGAGAGAAAATTAGCTTTTTTTTTTCTTTCTTCATGCCGGAGGCTCGACTATTCCGCATCTGTCGGCCTCTACTTTGTGTTATTTATGCGAGTCCTTGTTTAGGAATGCACAACCGCACGCGTGCCTAATTAATCCAGCCGAGAATTAGCTATTGTTTCAATTGCAGCTGAGCACAATTAGCGCGTGGCGGTCTGCATATGCCGACGACGGCGCAGATTAGGCGAGAGATGCAGCCTCTTGTTAAAATCTCTTACCTCAGGCCACTTGTGCAGAACTCCTCCTAATGATCCTCTAAATGTTGTTGATGGAGAAATAATCCATTTTTCTTTTGTTGAACGGTGCCTTTGGAGTTTGGGAATCCGGTTAACTCCATAATAAACCACTTCATTAGCATTCCCTGATTACCTGCTGCACTTGCCTGTGACGTAAGGAATGAAAAGAGACAATGTGTTTGGAGGAGGTTTGAATAGGAATCTCCTCTGGAGTGAAGAAGAGCTGAGTCGGCGTGGCCAGACGTCGCTTTTTCACCTTCAAAGTTACACATGCAACTTCAGTTCCAAGTGTTGATCTTTTAACCCTCCTGTTGCCTTCAAATGTACTAACATCTTTTACCCCTGGGCTCAATTTGATCCCAGCAATTGAAACCGAGAGAAAATTATTAGAATTAATATTGTTTCCCAAGTTTAAGTGTACTTTATGTTTGTTTGTTGACTACCTAATTATCCCTTTAAATAAATAAAAAAGTTGATATTTCTTATATGTTTTACACAGTGAAAAACAGCCTGGGGTCAAATTGACCCCAAAGAACACCGATGCGTCCAGGACATTGAAAACATATCATCATGTGAATTTTATGTTTTCCCAGTTGTCCCCAATAAATTAGGAAAAGTCCTGAAAAATGAAGCAAAAAAAATAATGTTAATAATTTTTTGAGAGTGGTAAATATTGAATGGGGTCAAATTGACCCCAAAGGTAACAGGAGGGTTAAACAAAAGCGATGCGGTGAAGAGGTCTTTTCCAATATGCTTCTCACCGACTCATGGCATATACTATGGGGCGAGAAAAGAAAGAAAATACATCCCATTATTTTCTCCTCACCAAGAGGTTTCTACCACTGTGACATATGTTGGAGGCCCCCCACTTGTGAGGCCTCGAGAAGAAAAAACAGAACAAGTGGAAGCAGAGAGGAGAGGAGCTAAGCAGTGAAGCCTCACGCCCTGATCAGGCTCGGCTGGACCGTGTGTTTCGTTTGCTTTTGCCACATGCGGTTGCCTGGGTGACGCTTCACAGACCGCACTGACCTTCCAAAAAAAAAAATTCTCCCACAACCGTCAATCTAAATAGGAGACCCTTATCTCATCCTCTCTCCCGCTCACACACCCTTCTTTGTAGATGTGCACATCTTTTTATTCTAAATCCAGTGATTATTGTTCCTCTCCACTGGCCAGCGGGAAAAGCCCCACTGAAGTTGGAGAGTTAATTGAGCGTGTCTCTCTCTCTTTGGCTTGCTGGCTGGAGGCGACCGGGCTCCGCTGTCTGGCCGCTCGGCTTGCCCGGCGAGCCTCTTTCTGCTCGATGTGTTTGCCTAGATTGCCAATGCGGGGGCCCGGCTGAGGATGTCTTGTCCACTGGACTTCACTTGAGCATTCATGTCTGGGCCGCTCATTACGGAGAGAGAAGTGTCAGGACCGGAGGAACCAGACGGCGAAGACTCCTCTAATGTAATCCGGACATCGAACTTT